>NW_027395585.1:4298-52268 GCF_047715705.1 Aspergillus ambiguus | reverse complement strand
AAAGTGGTCATTTTACCGAGAAAGTGGAGTGTAAACAGACTTTTGAACCGGGTTGTAATAATAATATCTTATATTAATCTGCAATTTACTGCGCATACTTTCGCTGCATAACCCACGTAAAAAGGGGGAAAGTCTTGATTCTGTAGGGTACATATAAAGTACACAGTACCTTGTGGGTCATTAGTCCGTTATTGTATATATAACAATAACGCTTCTTTCTCCTGGTGTCGGACTAACTGGATACCTCACCTGACGATGGCGTACTTGGTGAGAACCACGAAAAGTCACATCTTCTGCTGCTTGAACTTCTTGTTATTTGACTACGTTCTCCTCCACATCCCATAAGCCCGAATGGGGAGAGACAATATGAGCGACCCAGGAGAGTCTGAGTCTCCGGAAGCTAATTTCTAGATCCTGTCGCCGGTGTCATTGGCGAAAATATCATCGTGCCGGTTGATTGGCCTACTTGTGAAAGTTGACAAGCAGCGAGACTGTACTATACCCGGTCAGAAACAACCCCATTAGTGTTCTATGTTATTTCGAAAGAGACACTGATTCGTCGCATCAAGTACTTGGAAGTGTAGCTTATATCTAGAATATAAGGAAAAGGACCATTTAGAGGCCACAAGAACACCCACATAGTAATGTCCAGGAAAGAAGCTTTCCAGTTGATAGAAGGGGCCCATCCTCGGCAGAGGCTTTCTACCTCGGCTCTGATGGCCTTCATACATAGCTCTCCCATCTGTGAAACTGGCACAAACCAGATGCCAAGAGCTGGAGGACGTTATCTGGGTCAAGTCGATCCCAGTATGTACCAGTTATCAGTCGGTGTCGGACAATATGGGACTAAATAGGGGCAATCCACGAACACTCTCAACCGTTTCAGTGACCGATGAAATATCGAAATTTCTCAACGTTTACTTCCAAAATATGCATACCCGCCCCCCATTTCTAAGGACAGAAGCTGCACAAGAAGAGGAAGAAGAATCATGACCTGGCTAGCCAATTGGTTTAGTCGGAGCTCTCTCTTGTTTATGCAATTGCATCCAGTAGGCTACAGATGACGGGGTCCTAGATTGCTTGTCTATCAGATGCATATTACAGAAACGCTGGACTTTTGAAACCGACTAAATACAACTGCCGACTTAGCGACACCAGACCGAGATACTGATACTGCTCACTGTTTATAATCTTCGTTCATCAACCAACTATAAAACATGGCATTGGTTGCGGGAGGCAATGCGCCTATGCCTTGGCAACGGTCTGCCTTGCAGAAAAAACATTGCTATAATTTCGCTCAGTATGAGCCGCGCTACAGGTACGCCTGTTCTGGAGCATTTACATACTAGAAAGTAGGAGAAAGATAATTTTATGCCGCTCGAGTTGCCAACCGTTGCATTAGCGAGTTCAAAATTGAGACAGAAACCCCATAGACTAGGAAATAGATATTGTAGTGTCACTTTCCGGAATAGGGGATTTCAGGTGCAGTCAAGTTAAAGACGGCTGCGACATCGAGCTTTTCGAGCACCAAGGACTCCAGCGTATTGTTGCGTGCATAAAACTATATCGCATTGCATCTGTGATAAAATAGCATATTTATTATGAAGGCGAAGGCGTGTCTACCCTCATACCAGAGATTGTCGGTTCATGACAGCATTACATGATATCAGGGGTAGCTACCTCCGCTATCTTCGGAACACAATGAGTTTGTACAGATGCATTTGAAGAAGTGTATTTGGGTCTGCCGCGGCCTTCTTTTTCAATATTTCTTTGGGTTGGGGGGAGAGGGGTACTATTATGACAATTGCCAACATGCAATTATCGGGCTAGGGAACATGAGTAGTAGCCGGGGAATCACCAAAGAACTTCTTGCAATACAACTAAAAAGGTGCTTCTTGCCTAAAAGCCTCATTGCAGAGAAACATTCTAAACTAAGATAAGCTTAACTTCCACACGATCGCTTAGTAGTTTATCTACTTGCGTATTATTACCAACCAAATAAACTCCAAAAGCTATGATAATGATGATCTCCAGGTAGCAGAAGAATATAGATTGAAGAACCACATTTTTATCTCATATTTAACCTGAAGTTAATGTGCCCACAACCAACGACTAAAAGAGAATTTGTGCGGCCAACCGAAAATGGTATTCCGGTCAGCCTAATTCAATTGATATCGGTCGTCATGAGGTTGGCAACATGCAGGTAATGCGAACGATCATCTCTACTGCTGGAAAATCCCGCTTTCGCTTTCAATTGCTGTACTCCGTATGGTCCATCTGGCAAGGATATTGGATGTTCTGACGGTCTAGGCCAAGGAAGAATAGATTAAGATATATTGGACCTAACTCAGAGAGGCAAGACAAATAACTAAAATTTGAAACTGCCATCGGATTGGCCGGTACAGCTTTACTCCCCCTCCACCAAGCCGGCATACAGCATACGGCGTACAGTGTTCAAAGCAAAATCAACATAGTCACTTTCAGTGTCTCACCTGCCCTGACGTACGCGGCTTTGGTAGGATGTACATTTCGTCCAATCCAGGAGCCATTATGGAGTTAACGCACCCCACCTAGGCATATCTATCGCACTGCTTGCCTTTTCTAGGTACTGCCCAGCCCGTTTATTAATTCGTATGACTTCTTTTTCGGCAGTACTGTGGTTATTACTCGGTGCAACGAGTTCATGATGGGGATATTGAACTTCGCACCCGTATAACTGCGGGGATACTTTTCCCAGTCCCACCGAGCTTAACCACCAAAAAATACTCGAGGTGACCGTGCCTGAGTTGAGCGAAATTCAAAGACTCAGCAGAAGGACACCGCTCATCTCAAAGTTAACCACAGTGACAATACAATATGGCTGTAACATATTCTTTCTCATTCCTGGCACGCCTGGTGCGAAGGGAACTGCATGATTGATATCTAATGCCACTAGAGCCATGGACGGTTCTTTTTTTTGCATTCTTGAATGTTATTTGCGGTATAACCGTCTACGGCAGTTTTAGAATGGAAATTTCTGTCACATGGCAGTGGAAAAACATAAAGTAATTCCTCGGCACAAACGCATCTCAGAGAAGAGACAAGTTCAAATTTAGCTCATTACGACAGGGATGTCGAGTGACCTACAGATGGACGATCACTGCTCGGGTACTAGATAAGGACATGCCCGAACAGGTTGAACACTCGATGGATTAATTGGGCATCCCAGACTTCCTGTCCGTTCGCTCCCCGATTTCTCAAGTTCCTACTCTATATTAAAAACCTACCAAACCCAGGACTTAATCCAGATATCCAATTGGTCAGACAAGGCATAGTCATGCGTCGCTCATTATTTCTTACAACAACAATTCTGCTCGGCAAGAGCGTTTCTGAACCAACGCCAGCTTCAGCGTCATCAACCATTCGACCCACCCCCCGGACAATCAATCAGGAATCCAAATAGTGGCCTCATAAACAATGCAGCAGAATCAGATGCCTTCTCTAATGCTGTTATTCCAGCCTCACTAGTCAAGGAAATATCGGCAAACCTAGCCACTTCACAGGACTCTTCCAATCTCAATACCGTTGGACAGGCTTCTACTCCGACCACCGTCTTGCTTAACCCCACGACGTCTGTACTGGATGCTGAATCCACACGGGAAAGTGTGACCTCTATAAACGGAAAACAACAGACCACCAGAACCATAGAAGGGTCGTCTTCTGGCACTGCACAGTCGAGCTCTGGAGCAACCTCTGGCTCTGCAGTCTCAGCCAATATTGAGAGCTTGACTTCGTCCCTACCTGGGTCTAGTAGCAGCGCTGGCTTAGGGGGCATTTTCAACGACATCAGTGAGCTCCTATAGGGAATACAGAATTTGCTTGATCCTGGTTTTCTCAATGAAGTCACAAGCACCTTCAAATACTTGTCCACTGGCCTCACCCCTCCAGTGGACACGGATCTCAGAACTGTCGTGGCTAACGCATATACATTATTGAGCTCCTCATTTGTCAACAAAGTTGATAGCTTGATTGACAATGCAAATGACCTCTTAACTAAAGACAACACCAATGAGATTATGGGGTTCATCAAGAATGCAAACAAGCTTTTGTCATCTTCATTCGTGACAAAGGTGGATAATCTCATCGATAATGCAAATGGTCTTCTGACCTCATCATTCGTCTCGAAAACAAATAACCTGATCGACAATGCTAGCGACCTCCTAACTAGTGAGGACACCAAGACCATCAAGAACCTCGTCAATAACGCAAATGGTCTCATAAATCCAAGCTTTATCTCTACCACGAACAAGTTGATCAACAAGGCTGGTCAGCTTCTAGCAGGTAACAATATAAACGCGATTGAGACTCTCATATCAAATGCAAATAGCCTCTTAACGGCTACCTTCGTCAACCAAACATCCAGCTTGATTAAGGAGGCTAATAATCTCCTGAATCCCTCAATTATTAGTGGACTCGAGGGGTTACTCAATGATGTTGACTCTCTCCTCCCTGAGCTGAAGTCATTTCTAACGCCAGCTACCTTCAGAACTCTAGAGAGTCTTCTGACAAATGCGAACACGCTTCTCACGTCGCAGTTCGTTCAGCAAACATCTAGCCTCATACGCGATGCAGATGATCTCCTAGTGCCGTCACTGATTAACGGCCTAAAGGAGCTCCTCAGTGATGTGGTAACCATGATGCCGGATCTGAAGAACCTGTTGACCAAATCGACGATCTCCTCTATCACCTCACTCCTTACAAATGCTGATAACCTCCTTACTCCTCAGTTCGTGAGTGAGACATCAAATGTCATAAGCGAGGCTGATAGTCTCTTAACCCCTGCGCTTACTGATGAGCTGAAATCGCTGCTTATGGACATTACGCCACTAATTCCCAACGTTAAGAAACTCCTCAACCCATCCACGCTCTCCATTGTGAGCTCTCTCCTGATGAACGCGAACAACCTGTTGACACCGACATTCGTCTCGGAGACTTCCAGCATCGTTACTGAAGTTGATACTCTGCTCGCGCCAAGGATAGTAGAAGGTTTGAAAGATCTACTAACAGATGTTGTTCCCCTGGTACCGGCTATTAATGAGACTTTATTACACAACTCGACAATACACTCTCTTGGATATGTCCTAACCAATGTCACTACCCTTCTTACACCGGCTTTTGTAAACGGGACGTCTAATGTTGTCAACAATGCAGATGACCTCCTCACACCATCTACTGTTGGCTCATTAAGTGAACTACTAGTAGGAGTGGAAGCTATTATGCCAGATCTTGCAGCCCTACTCGCGCCTGCCACCTTTGAAGAGTTGACTTCACTGCTGAAGAATGCGGATAACCTTCTTACACCTAACTTTGTTAATGAAACCTCTACTCTTATTGGCGATGTTAGCACTTTTCTACCACTGATTGAAGGTATACTGAAATCGTTGTGATGACTGCCATCAGAATATAGTGATTGGTAATTGATTGGCGAGAAGGATTCTTATAGACGGCGGGAAGGCAGGCTCGAATAATTGTCATATTCTTGTTATGTGAGGAAGCGACTTCGGGATGGAGGAACCGGCGGCCGATACGTGGAATGCCACAAAATGGAACACCGAGTACCAGGATTTATTCTAGGGCTTTATGCCAGCAGATACTCGGCTATATTCAAAATATCCTGCGGTATCAAACATTTCTCACAATGTCCTGGCAGTGTAAAAGTTCAGAGACAAAGAACAGCAGTGTTGGTGCTGCGGTACAGAGTGTGCAGTGGCATTAAGCAATACGATGCATGGTTTCAGCTCTTCTTAGTTATTTGAGGTAGTCAAGATAATTGAAGTGATTTTTGACATGCATCATCCCGTAATGTGAGGTCAAATATATGTTGTCTCTGGTCCGTTACTACGCCGCTAATAGGCACCAGAATCGCTCTATCTATATTGTATATTTCTAAGGATGGCTGTGGGCCACATACTATAGCTTTGCGGCGTGTAGAGTAGGGAAGTGATCTCAGCTGCAATGTACGACAATGATAATTCATCTCTCCACACATATGCCGCTTTTTCTTATTTGTGTCGTAATGCTCTATTGATATTGGATACTCTACGGGCTTGTTCACCCTGGAAGGCGTTCATAATTGTCAGATATCTTACAATCTTGCGCATATGGTGTATTTAGAGTCACCGAATTAACGTTTTGGTTAGGGAAGTCAAGGTTGCTGCCAGGCGGCATCTTCCGCAAACTTCCGTTTATAGGCATCAGAAGTCATTGACATCATACTCCAGCATTGTTCAAATAAGATTTTTATTTCTAGCCACTTTCATCCGTATATTGTATTTCACAATGGAGAAATTTACAAATGTCGGGTCGGGCCATGTCGCCAACTCCTCAGAAGCGAGGGACCCTTACAGATATCAGCCTGGCAACACAAATTGTGTGCCTCAGTGTGATCTCTTTTTTCGTTTCCGTGCGATATCTTGCCAAGTTTAGACTAAGATTAAGTCTTGGAATTGAAGATGGTATGCATAGTCTAGTATGTGACTTATCTCATGTGCCTAACAACATCTGCTGTAGTTTTATGTTGCTTTGCTTGGGTAGGGATGACTACTTCGCAATATTCTTTCGGCTCCTAAAATTAACAAGGAAATAGGTGTTCTATATCGGCCATTGTGTCTGCTCATTAATATGTGAGCGTGAGCTCTAAAGATATCAGCATTATGGTGTATGTGCTAAAGTCTCTGACACTTCACAGTTACATATCTAAATGGTGTCGTGACAACGAACGGTGTAATGGCGCCGAATCAAATGGAATCAAAATATGAAGTGCGATTGATCTCCATTCATTAGCAATTGGCTAACCTCTGGCTAGGTATTCTATGGTGCTGCCTTTGTCTATGTTCCGATGATACTCTTCGTTAAGCTCACTCTACTGTCTCTTATCATTCGAATTTTTCAGCCCCATGCAGAAAAGGTTGCGTTCGTTTACGGCTTCACTGCGCTTATAATATGCTACTACATCGCCATTATCTTCGTTAAAATTTTTATCTGCTGGCCGATACGCGCATACTGGCAAGATTGGAGAAACGCTCATACTACTCAGAGATGTCTCAACCGGCCTGCAGTGATTATTGCAGATTCGAGTATCAGCGTTGTTACTGATTTAGCGATCCTTATATTTCCCCTCGTCCTTTCCTGGTCTTTACACATGCCTCCGTCGAAGAAAGCTGGGGTAGTCACGATCCTGGGTGCTGGGTGTATTGCCATCGGATTCAGCTTATATCGGTTGATACTTGTCAGCCTAGAGTTTGACACGCCGTACCAAGTGTCCCTAATATTGAAAATTCTACTCACAGAGTTCGTGCACCCCTCTCTCATCTCTCTTTATTATATGGCTAAGCCAGTATCCATGTATAGCAATGCGGAAGGTGGGCTAGGGCTTATATGTGCTTGCCTCCCTCCACTGAATAAGCTGATCCGGGAAATTGCGCGAAAGCGATTAGATCCCAAAAGGGTCCGAGATCTCGGATTGGGCAAAACGCATGATCAATTCAGAATACTCAAAACCTCGAAAAGAGCCTTAAGTACACCAATAAGCAGCACGAGGGGCACTTTAGACATGTGACGAAGGGATCTTTCTTGCTTCATAAGATAAAAGTTTGTCTCATGTCATTAGAGGGTTTCAGACTGGAGGCCGCGAAAACGAATTCTCCGTGTTGGAATCGACCTTCAAGCCCATAATTCGCGAAAAGTAAAACAAGAATAGATGCCCCCCCAAATAGTCTCTAGGAGGCTTATTTCTGGCCCTATGACGACGTAATGGATCCCCAGTTTATACTACCATAATTCCGATTCACTCGGCGCTTACCAATATGTCCACTTGCAGGCCCTCCGATCGAGATAAGAAACGCAGATTTCATGAATGCCCCCAGAAATGTGCGCAGGGTTTTCACCTAAGTAATCTAATACAAGTTCGCTGTAATAGCAAGGATGTCCGAATTAGATCATGAGACAGGTTCTCTTCCGCTGCATAATAAAAGAGAAATCAGGTTCTGTTAAGACTCTTTTATTTTGCTTTTTTTCGTTGTTGCAAACACAACTGTATGGGATCCAATCGCAGCGAAGAAACGTGAGCCCTTATCAATATAGAAGCCGACGAGGGCCATAGACTACCGATTTCCTCCGTTATATTTCGTGCGGGGATAACATATCTTCCCCGCCCATTGCGGTGCAAGCCCCCTTCATCGTTACAAAGATCCTTTGCTCTCCTCAAGATGCCTGAGAGAGAACTTCAGCGACGCCTCCAGCCCTACCAGCCTTTCCAGTGCCCCATATGTCAGAGTCGGTTCACAAGACATGAAAATCTCAAGAGACATGCTGCTCTACACTCTCGTTCCCGCGACGAGGCTTCGATATCATGCCATTTCTGCCATGCGACCTTCTCCCGACGTGACCTACAGAATCGTCATATGAAACGAAAACACCCAGAATATAGCCAGGAGGATGTATCAAAGAGGAAGGAGTGTGAACCTACAGCCCCACCTGAACGGCAGGACGAACGAGTAGCACCGGATAGTGGCGAGTTTCCTCCGTGGCCAATACACCGACTTGATGACCTTACCAATCACTACGGCAAAGACAACCCTGATCCTGAAATGGATCCGAAAGGTTGGTCACCGGGACCATTGAGTCATCTACATGATACATATGAACGCGGCCTGGGAATCATCAACATTCAACAATCGGACTCTAGAACCCAACCCAATTATCGAAGACAGCAGCAGTCAATTTCCGAGTCGGTTGGAGATGCCCAAGCTTTGGACTATATAGCACAAATCGAGCAAAACCTGATGCTTGATATTGTCTTCCCTTCGTCTACCTGTTCTGTTGCCGCGCAACCAGGAACAGATAGCAGGGTCCATGAATCCTCGCCTAGCCCAGATTCCACAGGCGCCGACTTCAATCAAATTAGTCCACCCCGATCCCTATCTGAGAGTGTTCCCGACGTGCAGGATAATTGGACCCCATCCACACTCCAGGTCACAAAAGGGTGTGATCTTTTTTTCAGCCACGTGTCCGACTTCGTTCCGTTCATTCACGAATCAACATTCGATCCATTACAAACTACTAGACATCTAATTGATAGTATACTATGTCTAGCCTATCAGCATGGTGAGGATCCAGAACGGGGCGGAGAAACAGGCTCGGGTGTAACTCTGTCTATACGCTGCTACCACCATGCCCGCGCGCTTCTTGCAGCGGAGGAAAGAAAACGGATTTGCAATATTGCTAGTACGTGCACTGTTCAATCATATATACTGCTACAGATATACGCCATGATGTATCTTTGCGGTGAGAGCTCATCGTCTGCATTGAAAATGCACACCAACATGATTTCAGTGGTGCGAGCAGCAGGCATCATGAAACCAACCCCCACGTTATCTACCACAACCAAGGACTTGGACGATCTATGGAACGAATTCATCAAGTCGGAGACACGCAAAAGAACAGTATTTGCAGTACATCAACTTGATGCGCTGTGGTATCAACTGCTATCTATTCCCCGTTCGGTCTCCCATCTCGAGGTAAAGCACGACTTACCTTGCCCCGAACACCACTGGCGCGCATCGTCTTCCACTGAATGGGCCCATCGACGGCTTCTTTCAGAGGCTTCGGGTTCCACAGTACGGTATGCGGACGCTGTGCGACAATTTCTTTCACAGGACTCGAACTCTGAGGCGATATCCGCCTTCGACCCATATGGAGCTATTAACATTACACAGTTCCTAATTTCAAGCTCCAGGGAAATTTCTGGATGGTCCACAATGACTGGTATGCTCAGTATGGACCGTTTTGGGGCACTTAGATCATCACTCCTCGCGCTTTGTCCTTTCATTTTCCCTGCGTCGGACGCGAGGATGAACTCAGCCGCCACTTTATGTGCAGCGACTTGGCAAACCGCGATGATCGAACTCCACCTCTGGTCGCCGTCTCATACAGGCGGTATTGTGATGTCTAGTATGGATTTGATGTTAAATCAGTCCACATTATTAGCATTATCGAGGAAACCGTTCTGCGATACTAGCACTGCGGAAGCCATTCAACCCCACATTGACTGGTTTCTGCGTTACTTGAACACAATGGAACTACCGGTATCAGAGGCTCCCTGGATCTCAATCTACGCATACAAAGCGTTCCTAATTGCGTGGGGTCTCATGCGCGACGGAGTTCCAGGTGTAATGCACACTGTAGGGATAGAACATGGTGATGTAGGAGGCGCATTAACATGGGCAAGAAAGGTTTTCCAGCGTAGGGCGAAGTGGCAACTTGGAAAGGTAATTCTTTCGTGTTTGAGAGAACTTGAATGAGATTGTTTATTGCGTGGTATTAGCCTTATCGTGTATAGTTGTCTCTTATTTGGCTTGAATGCATCTTATATTGCCTCGTACTGTCACTATGCCAGATATACCTTCCTAGAATTATCGAAGGTTATTATAGCACGAAAGCGTATCTACTATACGATGCTACCATGGGCAGAATTTCCTTCATCCGTCTCGTGAGCTCAAATCAACTGCGAGCACATCCCAGAGACGATGTTTTGGGGCAATAAATTGACTGATTGGTCGATCTATTCCATGGCATAATGAGAGACATTGGTATACAAATTTAATAAAGCGAGATATCAGAAGATGGAGGATGATAAAACGCGGATAATGTGGGTGTTCTCATATTCTGCCAGGCCAACGAGTTGTAATGGCCTCTGTTGATATGGAGATTTAACCGATATGGCAATTTAGCACAGAGACAAGCAGACCGACTATTACATCCATAGACTGCATATGATTATGTTGCGAGTAACACGGCTTATATATTTATAAGGTAAACGTCCTGTCGGCCTCCATGTGTTCAAACAGGGAGTGTGACATTAACGCCCATATATTCACGCTTGTGCCATATTTTGCCCTCAATTAGAGACTGGTCCACACCTAGTCGATTCCGCTCGGTGTCTGTTGGGTCAGTAGCTGTGGCAATTTGGATCTCACGCCACTGCTTGTTAGTGGGTACAAGTTTTCCTTCGGAGGTAAGTCTCTGAAATTCTTTATAAACCCCCTGGTCACACACGCATCCCTCTCTTTGTATAAGTCCAGACTCTAAAGAGCATGTCAGTACGTTTTTCCTCTAAGAAATGTAATATCTAATGAAGGCCTATGTTATCTAACCTGATGCAGGAGCCATGCGTAAGTCACCGACCGAGCTGTTGAACAAAACAAGGGAAAGCCGCTCCTCTTGTAACTGATCCACCGGAGGCTTAAAAACGCGGTGGCGGGTTGCCTTAAAATGGCCACCAGAGACAATCTCTAATGTGTCGCCAATATTTATCACCAAGGCACCGGGTTTGTACGGGACATAATGCCACTTTTCATCGCGCCCCCAAATCTGAAGACAGGAAATAGGGACCGAAAAAAGAAGTGTAGTAAGTCCAAAGTCTGTATGTCCATGCATACGAAGACCTCTAGATGCTTCCTCGGTTTGTTTCTGGATGGGTCGAAAAAGCGCATGACGAAAGTAACCTTCTCCTGTTGGACTACCATGAGATTGCACATTTTCCCAGAGATAGTCATCAGGAAGCTCAAGGACACGTGAAAGAAGTGTGAGAAGTCGGCGATTTACGGATTTTGTCAGGTAATTGCAGAATGCCTCGATCTCATCCATGAAGGGATGCAGACATTTTGGCACGCGGTCCATGCTTTCCCACTCTCGCTTGTACCAGTTAAATTGCTCAATACCGTCAGGAGGTCCGCGGTGACGCTGGTATAGTCATTCTCAGTAAGCTTAAATACCATATTTTCTGATGTTGCCACAGCTTCTTACCTTAAAGCCATATGGATGTTTGTAACCCGACCATGAGCCAGTATCGGGCTCGAAAAGAAGGCGATTTTTGTCCTCATCACTCATGTTGTTGTAAAGGTATTGGGCCAGAGAAAACTGGCGGTGGAGCTATGCATAGTAAGTCCTGTATTTTGCCCACGAGGGCGGCGCTGTATGTCCGCGCTATACGTCCGTACCTGTTGAAGTGAAACTCCATAGTTCTCTAGGAATAGAAACCCGTCATCGCGAATGGCTATCTTGACCTGCCTTACAAGGTCATCGACGACAGCTTCATCATCCGAGTTCAGTAGAGATAGATCGATGGACTTCAACTCGGCAAAATCATGCATTTCCCTGGTAGCTGGGGGAGGAATCCATTCTGGCACAAAGGGTTTGCCATGGAGGTCAGCCGAAGGGGGGTTGAAAGGCGTAGCAGCAGGCATGGTTAAGAGTGGACAAATTTTTGCAAGTACTGGAAGTATACTGGTTGCGCAAAGATCTACTTCGTAAACTTAATATCTTTCCTATGTATATCACACGCTTCCATTATATGTAGTATAAGACGCGTGTGCCGTAGTCTCTTGCGTACATCACCGGCCACAAAGACAAAAGCACAAGGCAAGAAAGCAAATTGTAGGTATTTGAGAGGAGCTCAGAGGTGCACATTTTGATTATGCTTCACATATAAATGCCGGGCTCTCTCTTCAAGTTGTGCTCATACAGGTTACTGGTGAGAGCACCTCCTGCCGGGAACTAAACCGCAGTATACTCCGCCTTTTTACCCCTCTCTTTCGCCGACTTATTGTTCTCCAGATTTCGCGGGTGAGAGGAGGAGCTCCGCCAATACATTACGGAGGAGCAACCCCGCATTTCGATAAGTGGCCATGCTGATGGGAGGATATAAGGATATGTAAGTGAATTCAACTTACAGACACTCTCCCCTGGGTTATAGGAGATTTAAAATATTTCTATCTTATCTATCGGTATCCTACACTATTCCAGCACGAAAGATGACTCGCCAGCTGATCTCAAGCGAAAAGTTTCCTCCTAAGCTGCACAATTGTGAGTTTTCAGAACTAGCTTTCCTGAACGTTGCTTTATGGCACCATTGAGATCACTTGCTTACAGGATTCTGAATTTACACTATAGGTCCAGCTGTAAAAGTTCCAGGTCTCGTATTTTGTGCTGGCCAAACAGCAACAGGACCGATTAAGCAGGCAACAGTAAGTTCCCACAGAATGAGCGTTAATCCTTACCCGATGCCGAAATTTACTAACCTGAGCAAACTTACTGGTAGATAACTGTATTGCAAAACCTCAGGGAAGTTCTTGAGCTCTCAGGTTCATCCCTTGAACGAGTCGTCAAGTATAACGTGTATCTCGCCGATATGAAGGATTTTGCCGCCATGAACGAGGCATATATTGAATTCCTTCCCAAACCGATGCCATCACGATCGTGTCTTCAAGCATTGCCTCCTGGAAATGGCACAGTGATTGAGATAGAGTGCATAGCACAAGCATGAAATTCGGCGATCCACATATGTATTAGATCGCCTGGCTAGTAACGTCTATGCTTTATTCATGACGTCAAATATAAGGGAGAAGTAAGTGGTATATAGGTTGTGTAGTGTCTATGGCAATATATGCCAGTTATAGGCAGCCATGGCTTGAATCACCCGGTGCGTACACTAGTCATTGTAATAACCAGATACGGACAGGAGATGGTGAGCAATACTATTACTACTACATGATGGCCACGCTGTATACACAAGTGCTAAATCTGGAGTGAAAAGAACAACATTAAACCTTCTTTTGCGGTACATTCTACCTCATGTTTACCTACTCGACAGGGGAAGATATTTGGAATACATCGTATATCTGATGCCTGATGTCATGATCTGGCGATCTCCAACTCTGCCATGTACCAATTTTGAATCGCCTTTGTGTCGCCTGTAATGGCAACCATATCATAGAGATTCTTTGCCTCCTTTGCCACACCCCCGTTGTTGACCATACGTCCAACCCATTTGCCATTTTTCCGCGCTGCCGCGATGATTTTATCAATAGCATGGATAAATAGCGGTTCATCCCCGCATGCGGGGACGTACCCGAGCAGCGATTGAGCCAAGTCATTGGGCCCAATAAAGACAAGATCAATTCCAGGCACAGCACAAATTTCCTCGACATTCTCAACGCCAGCCTGCGTCTCTATTTGTATTATCGTCAAAATCGTCTCATTGGCTGAGCGCATATACTCGGCTGTTGTGAGACCATGACCGATAGCAGGAAAGGCCGAGCCTTGGCCACGAACGCCCTGTGGCGGGAATTTCGACGAATTAACAACTTGTTGTGCTTCTTCGGCGGTGTTGATTTGTGGTACCATAATTCCATGCGCCCCTGTGTCAAGGGCACGCTTTATTATGTCGTGTGCTGGACCTCGGATACGAATGATAGGAGAAAACCCGAGCGATGATATAGCAGCAACCGAGTTATGCATAGCATCGTCACCAATGTGACCATGTTCGCAATCGATGATAATACCATCGAGTCCGGTTAGAGCGACAACTTGAGCCATACGCACGGATGGGATGGCCATAAATGTCAACAATGGGTATTCGCCGTTTTTGAGCTTGTTTAGTAGTCTCAGACGAGGGTTTTGAACATGAGTGGTTTGTGGAGTGGGATAGGCCATAGTTAATTTCGCGATATTCGACGGGCGATTAGGATTGGGATGGGATTTGTTCTGCAAGGGAATTGAGCCAGAATCTGTGTATTCTAGTTAACCTAATATATCTACCACAGTAACGTGAAACTCGCATTGAAGTCGGCTCTCCTCCAAGAACATCCGGCTCGCCATTTGTCTGCCTGTAGCCGCGGGTTTTGGGCAAAAGCGCAGCGGAGGAGTGGCTTATCAGGAGGAGCTCCTCCAACTCGGTATGCGCACAGACCGGCCACTCCTCCTTCCTCAAGCACCCCGGATTCACCACACATGATACGCATTTAACAACACTGATTGGCTGATGTGGACAGAGAATCTTAGCTGTTATCTATAGCGGTGTCTCGATGATGAGGCCCTATTTACTAACCGGTTCCGGTGTCTAGAAAAGCAGAGATTGTTTCAGAGAACCGCCCGGACACCACAGACCCCAGCGGGTGGTGGAGAAGAGTGTTGCTGCCCATGTGGAGCAATTGCACCATATATCATAAATCCAAATTGTTACAGCTGATAGTTATCTTCTCCTCACAATTGTTCCCGTTAAGCTTTGCCGCCATGGACATCACGAAAGACACGGTCTTCTGTGGTGACGGTAGCACCACATCCGCAGAAGGCCAGAGGGATGCTTCACATTTGCAATATAGGCGAATGCCCACTAGTCTACAAAACCTTACGGAAGGTGAAACGAAACAGCTGAATAAGAAAATTGTTCGCAAGGTCGATCTTTTGGTGCTTCCTACCATCGGTATCCTATACATATTGAATTACATCGATCGTCAGAACCTAGCCGCTGCAAAGCTGCAAGGTATCATGGATGATCTTAGCATGAGCACTGAGCAATTTGCCACTGCAGTTTCTATCCTTTTTGTCGGATATTTGCCCTTTCAGATTCCGAGCAATCTGATAATCACACAAATTGCTCGTCCTGGTATGTATATTTGCGTCGCTGTTGTGGTATGGGGTTGCATCTCAGCTACTACGGCCGCTGTGAAAACCTATGGCCAACTCCTGGCTGTTCGAGCCATCCTGGGAGCTGCGGAGGCGGTCTTCTTTCCTGGAGCGATTTATTATCTTTCAGCCTGGTATACAAAGACCGAACTTGGAAAGCGTATTGCAGGCCTATACATTGCTCAGCAGATTGGTAATGCCTTTGGGGGTCTATTAGCTGCAGCGATTCTACAGCTGGATGGGGTGCACAGTATTGCGGGCTGGCAGTGGCTGTTCATTATCGAAGGTACCGTGACAGTTTGTGTGGGCGTTATCTGTGCGTGCATAATGCCAGAATTCCCTCATAATAGCCGCATCCTATCACGACTCGAGAGAGATCTTGCTGTTTGGCGCATCGAGTCCGAAGCGGGGGCTGCAGAAGGCACGGAGAATGAGAGTGCTCTTGGAGGGTTTGCGAAAGCGCTGGCAGATCCGAAATTGTTGCTGCTGGTTTTTGCTAATTTGCTATCCCAAACACAGGGATCAATTGCAAACTATTTTCCTACACTTGTCGCGTCTCTCAAATTTGACAACACCATAAGTCTGCTCCTCACTGCGCCACCTTATGTTCTCGCTGGCGTCATTTATTACGCGATTATGTTTTACTCGGACCATAAAAACACTGTCTACCCAATTATCCTCATGTGCGTCGCCATCTCGATAATCATGTATATTCTCCCAATGTCAACCCTCAACATTGGTGCTCGCTATTTTTCAATGATCATTCTCCCCTTTGCGTCAGTCGGCCCACAGCTCCTCCTCTACAAAACCATCAATCTACATATTGCTCGCCCCATCTCCAAAAGAGCGGCAGCGTCGGCTCTTGTGAACGCTATCGGTGGAACATCAAACATCTGGGCCTCTTACCTGTATTACGGGCCCCCACATTTCTATGCTGCTTTTGGGACACTTATGGCGAGTGCTGCCCTACTAGGAGCGACCATCACTGCCTATCGCTGGTTAATAATACGCGAAAATCGACGGTTGGACTCGGGTGATCCAGATATGATTGCGAAGGCTATCAAGGGAGGGGTTACAGAAGAAATGGTCCAGTTGAATTGGCGGTATGAGATGTATTAATCCACCTGTGATTTAATTATTGGCATACGTCCAGTATGTTGGCTATGTATATGTTGGAGTATGTACTTTGTACAATTTTTCTTGATGTGCATTCGAAGCAAGTAGTATAAGTATATCTGGCCCATGTCTCTTTCGACATCAAGGACCACAGAACGGTTACACGATGCAAGATCTAGGTATTTATATCAATTTCTCGGATAGAGATTCGGGCGTCCTGTCATGACTGGTCGACCAAGACAGAGAAACGGAGATATCTCAAACCACAGATTTGTCAGGAATCGTATGTTCCTCTCCAGCTGTGCCAGGTGAAATGCGGGTAATGCTTGTACAAATTTTCAAGGGCTATGTGGGCAAAAAAAAAAAAGAAAATTGTAAAAAAAAAATTTGTCCAGGTCGTTCAGTTCCTTGACCGCATAATCAAATTACACGCATGAAAATTGCTTCCGGGCTCGGAATAGGTTCCGTAGTATAAAGTTGTATATATACTTGGAAGATTTAAGCACATGTTAATGAGTTCAATGATAATTCTTCATTGGGCCCGATTGCGGATTTGGCGGTTATCGGATAGAGCCATAATTCGAATATCTTGGCCCAAAGAATTATGTGACTTGGTTAGGGAAGAAGCCAAGGTAATAAATAATCCCGTTTTCCCAGCGGCACTCCTTACGCAATATCCCGTATGCAGTAACAAGGTGGAAATATATATTTGGGAATGCGATTGTGTGGGCGTACGTAGAGCCGCTCATGTCAACAGGCTCCAATGGACCACGGTTTGTAGGCACAATGACGGTGCCATGATGGTCAACAATGCTCTTATCGGCCTTGTTGCAGACATTCATCACTGTGTCAATCCGCTCATAGCATTCGGCAAATGTTGTGGGATTCCCTTCAAAAGTAACTGGCTCCTGACCAGTCAATCGAGCAATTAGATTCTCTGAGAACTGGGTTGCAAGACGGATTTGGTCGGCTAATTGGTACATCTTCGCGCATAGGCGGGCATCAAGCACAGCACTAGCTTTTAGATGTTGCTCCGCGAGTTGAAGAATATGAGAAAGAGTGTTCAGAATAGCACGGACCACCGCAACTCATACACAGTTTGACCCATAATTAAATAGCAATGACAAGAAGTATAGCATTTGAACATGAAAGACAAGTCTGAACACCGGAGAGTTAGAGTTTATAAACCTGCGAAAACGTGCTATAATCCAACGTAATCAATCTACTTTACCGATATTGCTGTGCGGACGAAGCATTGCTCTCTCCTCTTTCTCCCGTGGCCCCCACAAATCACCTCCTGCGACAACAATTAGATAATCAGCTAATTTTCCCCCGATCCACCCCCCCACTTGGAGAAAAATACGCAGTGATAATGCCAACATCGTCAGTTCGCGTCTCCATACGGAACAGAAAATCATGGCGAAGTCAAAGTCGGCCAAGCGCAAGCGCAACGTTCATGTTGATTTTCCACAGAAAGTCCCAAAAGCTGCTTCCTCCAACATCACACCGCCTCCTGACGGCACTCGTCTTGAGCCCAAGCATTTGAATACTGTCGTCTCGGACGAGGAACTCGAAGTCACCATTGAAACACTTACAGCTCTCGTGCAATATCCCAATCTGATTAAGTCGAAGGCATGCAAGGATCTCCGAGTCGCTGTGTACGGTTTCCGCCAGGCCTGCACTACCGGCGTCAATAATGCTGGTAAGCTTAATCCTGTCGCTGCTCGGATTAGAGAACTCACCATTCGGTAGAGGACGCAAACCTCACAGCGCGAATCACAGGTGCCCTCGCCGATGAGAAATACGTGGATGCCAAAGTACTTCTGGCCGAGATGAGAATTAGGGGGCAACAACCCAAGATAGGGGCCTTATGTCGCTGGGTACGGGACCTCGACGTCGTCAGTGGTCTCTCCACTCAGCCTGGTGGTCTAGAAAATGCCTCCACGCACCGAAGTACAAAAGACCTGGCAGTCCTCGGTATCCTGGATGCCATTTTGCGCGTCAGCACGCCGATTGACACCAACCCGAACGCCATCGACTCTACGTCACCCATAGCCTTCCAATCCATTTGGGATCTCCGCCCCTCAACAGAGCCACTCCCTGTTTATGCTTCAGTTCTCGATAAGTCTATCATGGAGGAAGCACCGAAGTCTTCTTCCGCTCTTCGAGTCATTGAGAAAACCCCCGGTCCCCTCCGCAAACCACCTAACCACCATCCTGCTATCCTTTACACCACAACTCCGAATGCCATTCCTCTAGCGGCCATCGGTCCGCCCATAACATACCAGCCGCACCCGTCCGTGCCAGGCCTTGGAGTTGCTCTGAACGTATTGTCGCCTACTGAGTGCAAGGCAATCATAGCTGCTGGTGAATCGGTCGGGTTTCTTCCCGACGCCCCCCTTCGGGAAGACGGTGATATGAGCATCCTAGCCCACAACTTCTACTGGGTTGTTGACATTGCGTTTCACGACTTACTCTGGGCGCGAATTTCTCACTATGTTCCGCAATCCATCAACGGCCGATTGGCCCGTGGTATAAATCGCCGCTTTCGTGTATACAGATACGTTCCCGGGGCGGAGTATCGATGTCACATTGATGGTGCTTGGCCCCCATCGGGCATCCTCCCCAACGATAAGTATGTCTATGATTCCTCGCCGGAAGATAAGAAACAGAGCTCCTTATACACTTTCCTATTATATCTTAATGATGAATTCGAGGGAGGAGAGACAACTTTCTTTGTGCCGTCCGCGCGTGAAGGAACTCTAAATGCATACCCAGTGCGTCCTGTCATGGGTGCTGTTGCGATGTTTCCGCACGGTGAATCCAACGGAGCATTATTACATGAAGGGACTGGAGTAAGGAAGGGTGCAAAGTATATTATCAGGTCTGATATAGAGTATGATGTTACACTATCCGAGAATTAACGGGCAATCCAATGTGAACTTACAGCAAATGGTAGTTCACTGCGCACTCAGGCCGGGCATCTTCGCATTATTTGCTTTGGAGGCACCCAGTCAGGAAATTATGTGATTTTACGTATATAACCCAATATGGCCGTGCACGCCCCTGTGTGTCTGAGCTGAAGCTCAAGGAGGAATGCTTCCTAGTAGACAAAACGGGTGATATACTATTGACGGGATATCGGGCGCCCAGCTTGAGATGGTATTATCGTCAGATTTGAAGCCATCTTCGCCACGCAAGTAACCCTATGTTTTCACACGGTATCTCAACTCGGAATCCTCGCCTACGTCGCACGACGCCGATAACCTGACATGTATATTAGTAAGTGGATTTTGATTGCGAGAACTATACCGGCGGAGGGAAGATCCCCTAGGGAGAGTTGGGAAGACTTCGGACTGCTTCATGTCCGAACATGGTGGTCGAGCACATCTACGACCCCATCATTCTACAACTAAATATCACACTATATACATTTTGAAACGAAAAGTAATGAAAGGCATACGGCGTTTAAGTTCTCTCCTCTTAAGGGTCGTGGTCCAAAATACTTGAATGGAGCCCCGGCTCCGGCCCGGAAACTGGTTCAAAAATAATCTTGTCACCTCCGACTAAGGTCGTCTCTCGTCCCTCCTTAGCCGCAGTAGAAACCTTATTTCTTTAGATAACTAAGGTATACATTTTCTGAAGCTGCCATAGGGCTCTCTACTGTTATAGCGTTAAGGTAGTTGACTTACTAGTCGCGCGTCTCCGTTCCTAGTTATTGCTAAATCGGGCGTAGGTATGTGCACTGGGGGGGGGGGGGGGGGGGGGGGGCATTATCTAATAGCTAAGGGAGGAATTGCAAACGCTTATCATACAGCAGAGATAATAAATAAGTATAGAGCGTCGTAAGCAGATTTCTCTCGAAGGCGGATGTATGATGACCTCGAACCTATTTGGATAGTTATCTATCTAGTTGACGCGGCTCTCACTTACTGGATTTACGTAGTCTACCAATATATATAGAGGTCGGAGAGTTACTGGAGAGAGGATTGCCGTCTATATTGCTCGAACGGTCGTTAGAGGAGCTGGTAAACTAAGTATTTTTACCTTGTCTCAGCCCGGTAGAGTCTCGCTAGTCTAGTATACTAGAGAAAAGGGGCGGTAGGTCTGGATATGAATAAATCGCCTTAGATAGGTTAGGATTGTTACCCAGAGAGAAGGGCTAGGAAAAATCTTCTGTTTACCACGGGCTATTATCGGCGAGAATCAGAGGATTAATAGGAAGGTACTTTTGTGTATCAGTACACTATTAGCTACTAAGATATTTCCTAGATTCGTTGGTCTACGACTGATTAAGTTAGACGGCTCTTTGCAAATCTTAGACGTCGATAATATAGGCGCCGTCTCAATAATATCTAGCAGAAATATAATAATATATGTATTTTAAGGACCATAGAGTTACCTCATGTCCCCGCTAGAAAGCTGGCTGGAGACTATGACGACGGTCATTCTCAACGTATGGCACACACCAACCCAGTGCAAATTCCTCTCCAGCGGGCAGGCGGTCCGCCCGCCAGCCAATGTTCCGCAGCGTATTACGCCCGAATGATGAGCTCGTCCTGCCGAATAGTTGGTGTGGTGGCTCAAAAAGGCAGAGAGGCCCGGGCTAGGGTTTAATAGGTCTTCCCTTGAGCAGACCAAGTATATATAAAACAGACAGCGGAGTGCGATCCTGTATCTCCATAATTTTTCAAAACTCTATTGTCAATAATAGACAAGATGGGAGCTCAGCGAAGCTTGCTCCAGGTGCTGGAGGACATATGCAATGTCGACGTTGATGCGGTTGATCCCAAAGTCTCCACGGCCTTACCTTTCAAAGCCCATAATCATGAGTGATGTCTTGATGGAGGTACTCACGTCTAGCGGCCGACATCTAGCCCCCACAAGAAACATCCAACCAGGTGATCTGTTGTGATACAATGCTCAAGCCCGAGTATCGAGACATGTTCCTGGATAAAGTGGAGAAACATGGCAGCGAGGGCTGGGAGGAGGTCTTCAATCGAGTGGTTTGTCTGCTTCGGATCACGTCTTTCGCGAGACCATGCCTGATGTTATTGATAGACTGTCAAATTCTGCTCCAGCAACCTTGAGAACATAAGCGGGCGTGTTCTGGTACAGGTTTCTCCTCGCCATGTGTACGACAGCGAGGCCGTCCTTAGCCAGTTCTATGCCTACGACGGGGCTTTCAAGGAGGCCGGTGTAATATACCCTAATAATAATAACCCTAATAATAAAGCGATCAAAATATCGGTCACTGGTCCATCCATGGCCGCCGCCAAAAAGCTCAATTCCGAGGGCATTCGTATCCTTGGCACTTCGGTCTTCAGTCTGGCCCAGGCCATTGCGGCGAGCCAGGTTGATTGTCTATTCATTAGCCCTTACTTCAACGGTATGCCTCTAATTTCTAAAATTTTCCGAGGACACGATTAATGCAGCTTCATGGTATAGAGGTCGCTGCCTATTCCGACGACTCCCTTATGCATCATAGTGAGGATCCGGCTTTGACGGTACTTCCTAATATCCTCCACCTTTCCATCACTCTCCTAATCTTTGGTTAGCATCCTATGGCGTCACGGCTTATCCATATTTTTGAAAACTACGCGAGACTTTACCACCAGACGGGTGGAATGCAGCCAGTTGTCATCGCAAGGTTTGTCGTACTCGAGTGCATCCCTTTTCAAACCCGCCACTTACGCAATCTCGAAACAGTAATGCCAACATCGGCGAAGTCATCGCCACCGCCGAGCTCGGGTGCCAGCATATCACTATCCTTGCCCATCACCTCAAAGAACTAGCTGAGACGCCCTTCGATGACGCCGTACTCGCCAAGTATCCAATTCTGAAAGACCCGGGCCCCAAGAAGCAGGAGCCCTACTACGACGTACAGACCACACCTCTGCGCCTGCGACTGCACTAGAGCACAGACCACCTGGCCGGGCCAAAGTGGGACGGAACTTTCGCTAGCACCGAGCAGGACTGGCCTGCAGACAACGGTGCAGCAGTCACAAAGGCGATGGAAAGTGACCCCGCCGTGGTCAGGAAGATGAAGGATGTGTTAGGCGCATTCCTAGGAGCGGAGGTGAGAGCAAAAAAGGCAATTGAGGAACAGTTGGCAAAATAAATGGCTCGTCTATAGTTATATATTGTTATACTGTTCATTTTGAATAATTGGTCATCAAGACTTAGGGTTAGAACACGTCCGCAAGACTTGTTATTATTATCTTAGGATTTCGTGTTTATTGACCCGGCTAACAAGGGGCGGCGAGCAGACTCATAAGTTCCTAGTTAGTTATCTTGTCCGGGCGTTTGCGTAGACCTGGGCAACTTTGAAAGAAGTCGTTGAATGTAGTTATGAGACTACCTGCACAAAATAAATGGGGATGGGCAGCGCCTCAGTCAGCAGCACACGTGACTACTCACTGAGCAGGTTCTCCACCGCTCCCGAAGGATATCATGGATGGAGTGGATCCAGTATGCCCGCGACAACGGGTCATCTTTAAAGGTTCGTCAGGGCCTGAAGTCGCGACCAACAGCTGCGGGCCCAACCCGCCAGATTGGTCAAACAATCCCACCAACAAGGAGGACGGAGGGTGCGAAGAAGCGGCTATTTACGCAGCAAGATGATGATCAGGGTCCCCAGGCGGCGCCGGTATGGGGGATCATTGGCCCACGTTGACATCGCTGCTTGTAGCTTCCGTTGCCGCAAATCGTGCAATAGTTTTTGATTGTCCGCCTGTCCTGGGGCTTAAATTTGAGAGGATAATTGATATATTTCAGGCTAATTCAGTATTATCATTTAAAATATTGCCCCGTGCAGTCCTAGTCCCCAGGCATAATATCCTTGCACTAGAAATCCCTTAGCCCTGCTCTTCGCATATCCAACGCCGGGGGGTTTGGCTTAAACATTTCTATACCATTAAGGTTGACGCAGCGTTCAGCACTATAGTCCTCTGTTGAAAATTGTAGTGCTCTGTCGATATAATTCAGAGTCGTCTTGGACACAATACGACTATCTATAGAGCTTCTCAGGGCCTGGAAGCAGACGCTGTCAATCTCTCCATTACTCATTGAATACTCAGAAGCTACCGCAGCCAGTGCTGCAATGCCAGGAAATTCCTTGAGCAGCCGAATCAGATCTTCGTGGATGCAGCCCTTGAGTCGACAGATATGCCCGAGTGAATGGACCAGATCTATTGACAATACAATAAAGGAGCTACTTTGCTCTAGTTGGGTGCCTATTATAAGTATCCGATAGTGGCTGCTTGCGAATCCTCATAGCTCTTCAGCAAGAATGTTTAATGTTTCATTGAGAAGGCGCATTGTATATGGAGTTTCTTGGAATGAAAAGCGTTGGGAACTGTCCACCTCTATCGGACTACTATACATCATGACCCAAAAAAAAAAATCGAAGTGAACTTGCTCTTTATCGTCTGAACGAATGCTGCGACTCGATAGTTTCCGGATTCGTTCACACTGAAGCCAGATACGCCGGCGGTTTTTGAGAGCGAGGTAGTCCAAAGAATCGCTATCATATCCCGCCACTGCGGACGCGTCCTTGAGCCGACGAAGGAGCTCATTCCATTGAACTTTGCTTCTCTGTTGCACCTGGGACAGTACTACGTATGTCCGCACACCAAGGCACGTCGAAGATTATTCGAGATTCCCAGAAACTGTGCGGCAGATTCTTAGCGCACTGTCTGAAGTGAGGACTCTCCAAGAATAGATTCAGCACAGACTGGGTAGGAAGAACCTCTAGTATGCGGAATCGCAACTCGGACGAAATTAGCGACAGATTATCTGACTTTCCCGAGTCCGAGTGACGCGGGTTCATCCTGTCCTGGTTGAAAGTGAACGTAATATTGGATTCAGATTCGGTCGATGCCTCGGCGATCAATGGCCAGAAATCAAATGGCCCCCTAGGGTCCATCCGGTCCACTTGAGATTTGGTTAGTCTCCTCTATCGCTGGGAGATCGTTTCGCAAACCTCGGAATCTTCCCTTGGAACCCAAACCTCAAACTCAAAACGAGGCCCCTCACTGAATGTATCACCATATCCCCAATCGAAAGAGTCACGGTTGCGATCCTCCAAGCCCAGTTCCATAACTGAGACGAAATCCCGTAGATCTATCGGTCGCATGGCTAGGTTTGTATCACGACATACACACTTGAAAATTTCCAAACATGCATCGTGAACCAAAAACCCATCCTTATTGCATTCTAGGATGTTCGACCTTGGATCTTCGCCGTACGGGCGGGGATAGAAGAAGTGGCCGGACTGCGGATCAACGTGTTGCCCCTATATATGAAGTTATTAGTTGCGTGCTCCATACGAATGCAAGTCGAACAACCTACAAGAGGCGATACCATGGGCAAGTCCGCCGAATCGTTTTCGGTGAAGAGCCCAGCCTCTGGAATTCGATGGGCTACCAGGTAACATCACCAAGCCACTTGTTGCCGCGTGTCAGTAATGGCCTCTAGCGATCACGGGTGACTGTACCTTGATGTCTTTCAAGGAGATATTCCTCGCTTCATATCCAAACATAGCATTGCAGAAGCTCGAATGTCCATCCTGGTCGCCAGTCTTAGCTTGTACTAGAGTACTCGACTGCCATTCTTGCAGTGCCTAATCCAGTGCATACTTGCTCCTGTTGCCCTCCATAATTGCAGTAATCATCATATGCCTCATGCTCGCCAAGTTGGTTCTCTTCGTCAAGATACTGGAGTGAGGACCGTTTAATGAGGTTTTTGTATGTTGGTGGACCCCCACATATATTGCAGAAATAGTGCGCGTCCTTGTCCATGATTGTTGAACCACGTTTGATGTCGAGGCGCAGTGCCAACCAAGGGGCGGGGAATGCAGGTGAACGACAAGGATCTCGCCGTCCAGGTCTCCCTTCTAAGGCTAACCTATTACTTAATCATGAGCTCAGCTACGTTGAAGATATTGAAGGTTGAAGAATTCAGGTTCTTCGCATTGATTCATCGTCCCTAATAGTTACTATCGCACACATATCTAGCAGAATCCACCAGCGTATAGTTTTGAAATGTCAGACAAGAGATCCCATAAATAGGGATAACAGTCATAGTAGTGAGCATCTTCACCTCCCCCGTTGCATCTTCCAATTTATACTGCGCCTAGATACGAGATCCGTCCTTATCATTGTGAGATACTCTAACCGTTTCCAGATCCATCGCACTCAGGCCTCGAATTGACAACTGCCCAATGTTCTTCACTGTCACAAAGTGTGGCTCCAGGGCCTTCCGCAGCCAGTTGCGAAACTGCACAGTAACCAAAGAACCTCCTCCGCTGGAAGCGACAGATCTGACTGGGTCAACGTCAGCTAGAGCAATACCGGGGTAGCGCAAACATATAGCGCGAAAGTGCTCGTTCAATGATAGCCACGCAGCTCTCTGGAGCGTCCTCCGAAGCAAGAGCCATGCGGATGTGGCTTAACAACACTTAACATGTCTCGAACATTGTTAGTCACATATAGCATACTATAGATTAGTACGTCTGTCTTCTCTTTTTTACTTACTGGTTATTGAATCTCTAATATTATTGAGTAGGTGCTATATTCTTTACGGTTTATCAATTTAACTTACTATAATACTTCTTATAACTTATATATTATGGTATCTCGCGCAGTTCTTAATCTCTAATATATTCTGTGTGCTTCTGTGGGCAATTATATGCTAGGCTATTGATCTTAACTCAGATAATGCGTGGAAATACCATAGCCTGGTACATGGGACTAGCTTAGTGTTCTCCTTTGTTAAGATCTTGGTGGTCGTTTCATTTTGGGCGTGGGGGCTGCTGGAGAGGAAGTTGAGACTCGATGCGCTTTGACTCCCTATTGGCGAATAGAGAGGAGAGATTGAGAGAGAGGGTATTTTACCAACTTACTTGGCAATGGCAGATGAATAAGCCAGTCGGTATTATGTGCGGGTTGTAGAATGTAAGTTTTTAGCGATTCCGCGGGATTTCACTCATGGAAAGCTTTCCTCGTTTATGGATGTGCTGAAAATAGGGTGGGTTCCTAGGTGCGAAAATAACTATCTTATGAACATCGGGACACGTAGGATCCATCAGGCCATTCTTAGGAAGTGATATTGTCGATTCTAGGAATACTATGGTTGTTTGAGGAAACACTAAGGCTCCTAGAACTATGGCGTTTCTTCTCAGGAACAATAGGCCTATACTTGGTAACCCTGCTTCTGCAGGCCTCTATGAGCTGCTATTTACTTTAAGCTAGATAGAAGTTTTAGTATACAAGTTGTGAGGTTAAGAGCATCTATCCTACTCCATTAAGTTGAGTAGCCAAATGAGACGTACCGAGGCTTCACATCTCAGAGGCCACGTCCAACCAATTATAGCCTCTACTACGTTTCAACAACTATTGGACGAAAACTACTCCTTTCCATAAATGGGAGTAGTAAAAGAGGTTTTATATGAATTCAGACACTTAGCCATTTAATTACCGTTCCAAACCGCGCGGATGGTTATTGGATACTTTATATCGTTAGACTCGGGCCCATGTTTTATCCCTCCCAACCATATAGTCTATGTAGATTCGACTTTGCTTTCAGATGTCTTCGACACTTAACGGCCGTGCTAGGTATTGCGCGATCGTGGAAAGTCCTCGGTCATTTTTCGAATGGGCGTAGGATAGTACTTTTCCTATAGGATATTAGTGTCTGCATTGCCATTAGAAAGGAATCCCACTAATTATGACTTAAAGAAGGACAAAAACCCACTGATCAGCTAAGAACGTGTACATCCAACCAGAGTCTCTTAATTAGATACCTAGACAAACATCCGCTCCGTATAGCATGCTATACTTATAAGCCTTTTTAATGACATCTTCCCTTTGTCAATTTCTTATCTGCCAGAATATCTTTCTCGAACGCAATCTCTTTTTCTTAATCTTTAGGGGGGAGATATCTAACGCTACATTAAGAATTCTATTAGAGATACAGTAAGATAATATAGAGAGTTATAAATATTTCTTTGTTTACGTTATTATCTATAACAGGTGCCTAGTTGAGAATAAGTTAGATATATGAGTTAGGAGAGCCGCTGTTTTTGGATTATATCAATATCGTGGTCTTTAGTAGTGAGGCTATCTATGCACGTTCAACACCATCAAATATCTGAGGACCTCGGGCTTTGCCAATCTCTTGTTGAGTTGACCGTTCAACCCCACGTTGACCAGTAAGTAGGTGATGGGGTTTGCCAGGTCAACTCGCGAAGAGATTCCCAGTGATCAACAAATGGTAATAGCCTGTGCTGTCTGGATGCGTCATGTCACGAGAGGAAGCGTCCATAACGTTGATTGTAGGTGGATGGGTCACCACACTCAGTCAATTTGGCAAGTAATGAACTTATGGAAATATACTCTATTTAAATCCACAATGTCTTTCGGAATTCCCCTCCCCCGTGCTAAGAGCACTCATTTTCTCTAACGAACTCTTCAGCTCCTTTCAATTGCTCCCGCCCATGAACCCTCTGGTCCACGAGTGCGTTCACTCGCCAGCGATCCTGTGTTCCCTTTCTCTTCTGGCAACATCTTGGTACTGCCAATACTTTCTTCCCGACAAATTCAACCGGATCTACAGCAGATAAAAGCCATTTATTTGCATAAACACCGTTGTCATCTTCAATCTCAATGATGTTAATCTGCAACACCTCAGGGTTGGGATCATCATCTAGAACAAGGTGGTCAAATGTTACACCATAATAGTCAATCATTCTAGTAAATTCATGGGAAGAATGCTGTTAGCCACAGATACAGAAAATTGCCTCTACTGATATAAAATGATATAAACTTACTGATCCGGGCGATTTTCTGGCATCCAACCCAAATACTCGTCCCGTATTACTAGATCACCGGGTACTTTCAGACAAACTTCGCGCCCGTAGATTCTTTGATAAGTCAACTGTGCTAGCTCCGGACCTGCTGGCTGCGGGAACGTTCGATTCAGAAGATCTAGATGCCACGATATATGTGGCAGGAGCCTTTGTATGGCAACTAGAGGGCCTTCAATCTGGATTCTGAGCGGCTGATCAGGTAGTGGAAAGTGATACTGGCCAGGGGGAGTGTGAATGCAAGGCGGGATGTAAAGTGGAAGCGCCATAAGTAGAGAAACAGCTAGAGCGCCTATGCTGGAGTTGACTAAGTCCCGCTGATTGAATCCAACTGTCCGTATAAAATGGGTAATGTTGCATCAAGTATACAAGATCGTTTTTCATACGGGCAGGAAGAAGATTTTCGGTCTTCCCCTTCAGTTTGCTGGCGGGCTTGCGAGGCTATATGGCGTCAGGCGGTCAGATGGTTGTTTCGTCACATGACTTGCTTCTAAGATCGCATGAGTAAAACGAATACTTGATACGTCGCCTGAGGCATCGCTACCAATGTCACCGTTTGCCCCACCATGTGTGACTCCCCTTTTATTCACTTGGCTCTGGGCTCTGATTGGTTGTTCACACGTTCAATGGGCGCTTACAGGCACCGTGTGTGATGCTAAGAACTTATCAATTGGTGCAAATTCCATAACCTGAGCCAATGCACAGAACGACTTGATAACCTCACAGCGCATCGCGTCGAAGATCATGGGGCTAGTTCTGTGGCAGGAGAGCGCGTAGTAAGTGGCTATACCCTGGATCTTTTCAAAGAGTGTTTAGAACTAGTCCCAAAACCTGATTTAATCCCTGTCTGGTTTCTGGCTTGGGCTACCTCAAGTGACCTATAGAACAAGCCAAGGAACTATGTTCTATATCAGACGCATTCAATGTTGACACCAAGACCCATGGACATCAATCCTCAGTGGTGAGAGGGAATCTACCAAATAGAAAACGTCCAAGACCAGGTTCCCATTTCTAACTCTAAGCGCCTGGCACTTGGGCCTCTTGCTGTCTTCCTGAGTGATAACCGAATCAGAGATCTGATACGTCGTAGAACGACAATCCAAAGATAGTTGGGAGGAAGGCGAGGGGGGTGGGGTAGCCCAGATGTCGTTTGTAGTATCAACTCGACTGAATTACGCGCTGAGCGGCATCTTGCCTTTTTTTTTTTTTGGAACCAGGCCTGTCTATATATATTGCCTGCCATCTATCCTCTTGAATCCAGCTTTCTCGTCTCACTATATTGCTTCGTTCTTCGCCCCAGCCAAATTCTGTAAACATCCCTCCTTTTCTCCGCCCGATCCCACCACCGTATGTATCCCTGGTGGCCTGTCATCCCTTTGTTCATATTCCGCCCTCCCTCCCGCTAACCTTGATATAGAATATGTGTACCATTTACACTGACTACTGGGAATGTGGTCATGTTTATCGCACCCCGCGTTGGCCGTTGCGGTCCCCCCCAACCACCGGCCTGGAGCGACTGTTCCTGGAAACTGTGGTGCTGGAGGGTGCATGACTCCCCCGTCATCTGACCGGGGTCACCTTTATGGCTGTTGATCATCATCCACAGCTTGCCATACAAGTCTCTCCACTATCATTCGCCTTGCCTTTCCGTTCCATCCAAAATCGGATAAATCTAGGATTGGCTGAGACTGGCTTGGCCTGGTTTGTGCAGGCTCCATCTGGTTTATCTATATTTCTAGTCGGGCGCATCGGGTTTATGCGATGATTTCTTGTCTGCCTGTGGTGGTTACTTGTTGCCGGGCTATATGGAGTAAATTCTAGAGTGTGGACCTCTGCCGTCTACCCTGCTCTATTGGCAGTATATCCTGCCATACATCCGGGAGTACCAAGCCCATACTTCTTGGATGCCATCACAAAGTCTGTACATATTCCTGCAAGAGCGTAGGCTACCATCTGCGTTTAAATATTGATGTCAGGCGACATAATGAACCTCAAGTGCTTCTCCGGTTCCCTGTCGAGAGTACTAGACTTCCAAGAGTATGGAGGACTGGCATTCCCTTGACATAGCGCTGGTCCTTGTGTGCCACACCGTATTTTCCCAAACTAGCGTGGATCTCTCGAGACGCTTCCAAACTGGTGGTTGGTAGAAAGTTCGCCCATAGAATTCCACGACGGTCAAGATGCTGAGCACCCTCTAACGGTGTATAGTGGATCTCGTTGCTGGACGAGAGGTGACTGTCGGTGTGAAAAGCGGAATTACGTAGTATATCCGACCCAGGTAAGATTCTTCGAGAGCCAATCCCAGTTGGGAACCTACGATGATAAATATAGATGATGTTTGGGTTCCTCTGCTATTTTGCCATCGAGGATGTAGCCAGTATTTAGTCTGAGTTTAGATTGACCTTGTGCTTTCAAGTCTCTCCTTGCAAAGCTGAAGTATATTTTCGCAGTTGAAAAGGAATTATCAAATATATTCCACTTTTAACGAGGCCGGCTATACTGTACAGCTTATCCCGTGGATAGGTTTCCTGACGCGTTTTTAAATGAAGACGTGCTTATGTGCTCATTAGCATTGGATTACCGCTTATTGAAACTTGTTCACCAAATGCTATATGCCTATGTTATCTGTAAGTTGCAGCATATCATATGAGAATCAGCGAATACGGGACGATCTTGCCCTCTAATGTGCATTATCCATGTGAAACAAGAGGCACAGTCGCAGTTTTGTGTTACAGATAAATATGACGGCCTTCGCGAGATTGATTTCTTAGAAGCCTAGGCTGTAAAGACGAGGGATTGATCAGTTACTACTCCAATCGGTCAGTTTAAACATTATCTTTTTCATTTACCACTAGTTCCTAACTTTCTTCTTATTTAGCCCAAACCCGATCACCCCAGTCCCTCCCTGAAGATCTTCTTTTCCATTATCTTCTTCAGCCAGCTTATTACTATAGCCCGACTCCTATTCCGTATACTTGAGCGTCCTGAGTTCCGACAACCCTGTAATATCATTCAACTAGCTCCTTTAAAGATTAAACTACCCTCTGCTCGGTCTATTCGTCCTTAGCTAGACCTGGAAATTTAATAAGGTCAAAAAAGTGTGCTCGATAAGTTACCACAGGAAGAAGACGCTCAATCGCATTAGGCTGCTGGACTTCACCCTAGTCCCTAGTGGTTGGCGCACCCTACGTACGGTGCATTTTCTCGCCCGCTGATTGGTCCATTGTCGATGTTCCGCCATGCTCCCGCCGCAGTCAGTGCGTGCCCCGAAGGGACCCCTTTCCCAGCACTCTATCTTCCAGGGGAAACCAGTACAAAGATATTTTAAATCTTAGGTGATAAGCAAAAGTAAATACAAACTTACTTTTTTCTCTTTTTTGCGGGTGTCGGACACGCTATTAACACGTACATAGAAATATATATATAATATATATATTAGAAAGTAAATAGCTTACCGAAGAAAGATTGACTGAGCTTTTTTGGCCTCTCACGTTTCGAAATAGGCTAAGTATTTATCGAAGCTATTTTCCCGTAAGAAGGGTATCTATTAGCGCCTAAGTGCAACACGAAGCTCTGCAAAAACGGGAGATAATGGTGTATAGGCAATGGAGATAACCTTGTCGTTACAGGATCGGGGAAACAAGTATATTAGATATACTGTTTTTATTCCTCGAAAGCAAGGGGTGATGTCCTTAAATTATAATATAGGCCTGCCTTTTTGGCCTTTATTGCAGAGAGAATATTAAGGTGAAAATCGGGTATATAGGTACAATCCTTCAGTTCAAATGTAGTTTTATCTTTATATAGGCTAGTCGGCTTTATCTAAACTGTGTGAATAACAGAAGATATTACGTGCGGCTTGACGGTGAAACATGTATACTAATAGCTCATATCTAAAGATATTCTTACTCCGTTTACCTATGTTATGGTGTGAATATCGTCTGGAGGTGGACCTGAGCCTCAAGTTATAGTACCTTGCGGAGCCGCTCGCTCGGCCACATACCCTCTCCGGCCGGCCATAGATAAGGCGCGCCGGATTGGCGGTGGTTCCGGACGAGCCGCTCGAGCGCCTGACTAAAAGGCAGAATAAGCTAGAGATAATAGACTACGAGCTCGCTGACAGCCTTTAAGAGATAGCGATAGATAATCTTCGTGGTATTATCGATCGAATAGCCTTTATAGTAGCTGGTAACCGTGCTTACCAAACTATGCTCGATGAAGATGCTCCGGTAGCAGCTATGCTTAGTGTTACTATAGCAGAGGCTGAGTAGCTCGGTAGCCCGGCCGGGTTGGCCACCAGTTATATAGACGAGCAGAAGGAGCCGCTTAAGGAATTTATTAATATCCTGCTGGTAACGCATTACAATACCCTCCTACTAGAGTATCTGGTCCTCCTAGCTAATACATAGAAGCTCTAGGAATTTATCCCGTAGTTAGCCTGTCTTAAGAACCCGATTAAGTAACTAGTACTCTCCTGTAATAGGTAACGTAGCCTGTATACGGGAATTCTTTAGAAAATTCTATCTATATTAATTATTGGTAGAGTCGTCCCGGAGCTTATAGAGAGCTAAATAAGGTATAATCTCTTCGCGGATCTCCTTCTTATATACGTAGTATCGGTGGCAGGTTCTATTCGACAAATATCTTCCCCCAACTAAGAGTTTATATCATCACCAGTCTCGCCCTCGAGCACACGGATCGATTGGGTAATTATATTACGGATATTGCTTGGTCGAAAGGCGACATTATTAAACGGGGCCGTCCCGTCTTTACATTTGAGCAGCAGCCTAAGGCGATAGCTGTGTTAGAGCAAATCGACCGCGAGAATAACGCCCCCCTACAAGTTGTTCGACAAGAACACCCAGAGATGCGCAACCTACAACTAGGCTTAAAGGGTGACATCCAACAGCTCAACGCGACCCTAGCTATTGCAGTAGCTGCAACTCATCTCTATAATCTCGGGTATCATAATGTCCCGTTAGCGGGAGATCTTCTCGCAGGGACTGCGGCGCTGCCTAAAAAGTTTAAGAAAGGCCTGGAAGAGACAGAGTAGCCCGGGAGTTTCGAGACCTGGCATCGCGAAGAAGTCACCTGGTGTCTAGACGGGGCCCATACCGCAGCTAGCGTGCAGTTAGCGGGGAGCTAGTTTACTGAAAACGTAAAGCAGAAGGGTCCTCGTGTTTTGATCTTTAACCAGCAATCACGGCCATCGGAGCATCGCGAAGAAATGCTGCGATATTTATATAATGCACTGTACACGACTGTGAGAGCGGGACAGTCTGCATTTAATTATGCTATCTTTTGCACTAATTTAACATGGGCAGGTAATACCGAATTTTCAGAGGAAGCCGTGATAGTAAATATAAAGCGTGGCCATACTCTTCCCGAGGATATACTTGAGGTTCAGCGTAAATTAGCAGAGATGTGGAAGGCCCTCGACGGTAGACAGACAATTATTTTCAAATCAACAGAGGAGGCTATACAGCACGTCTGCTGCATAGAACCCAAGCCCCAATATCTTATAACAGGGAGTCTGCACTTGGTTGGCAGTGCGATGAATGTTCTGGATGCATTAGTGTAGTATTGGTTATTGCTAGGTACTAATACGGCTATTAAAGCTTCGCTGGTTTCTTCACGAATGCAAAATGGTTGTTTACTGTAGTTTAACTTAAAATAATATTTATTTATTTAGGCGTCAAAAGTACCAACCATTCCTAAAAGTATTACATTCTTACCAGACTAGTCTATCTTGTCTTTTCAGCAACGGATCATAAAACAATTCCTTGGGTATGTTTCTATCTTCCAGCCGCCATTGAGGTATTCCTCTCATAAGGCTCCATTAGCGGATTATTCGAAGAGCCTTCAGCAATCTCTAAGGCAATTCGCCGGGGAATCGCCGTGGTTAATCTATACTTACCACCGTTCGATAGTGGTTACTAGTTCGGACTCCTAAAATCACCTCTTCATTATTAATTTCCTTCATGATTTACCACCCACTATATTAATCTTCTATCATACCTTAATTTTATCAATTATTTTATGATTCATTATCTAGTTCTTAATCCATTCAATAATCCATCATTTCATCTAATTCAGATTTATAGCCTATCTTTAATTCACCATAAATATAGCTATATTATTACTCGTTCTTAGAGGGATTAAGGATACGTATCTTAAGGCTCTCTAGTTATATAGTTATATTCATATCTACGGCCATATCAGAGATCATCTTTTTATCTATCTTTTGACTTATCTGTAACTTTCCTTTCACCCCTAACCTATCGGGGGTAAACGAACCAGGGCATATTCGGCCTAGAGTTTCTCTACTCCCAGCCCGCTGATTAGCTGTAATTCCTTAGGGTTGAGTCTTATTCGACTAAGCGACGGGAGCTTATTCGTTCTAATATTAATTATTTGCCGAATAACCAACAACGGAGCTGTATAGATTCCTTGCTAGTTACGGGTCGGGGTCGAAGATACTACGACGACCGGTCAATATAGAAACCCGAGTAGAACGAATTGACCAAGGGAAGGGATATTTGCAAACAGTCACAGGACGCGTATGTCTACGGAGCTCAGGCCACGCTAGTAAAATGAAGGGCAGCTATTCGGTAGTTTCTACTCGTCAGAGCTGCAACGGAACACCCGGGCGAGAGCAGACCATAGAAAAGCAGATCCGCTTACATATTATATAAACTGACTACAATGACCGGGTGGTCTCGTTAAGAAAACCGCCACGAACTGGATAGACGATAAAAATTAGAGTACTAGGGATAGGGATGGAAGAAAATAACCGGGCATCTTCGATTTGCAGATGTCGAGTAGATCCGCCCAGTTTAAAGCTCGGGTATATCTCTGCTCTGGATCGTCAATACCGGTTCTACTTTAGTGCGATCTTTTTTCCCGACCGGCAGCATACATTATCCAATAGTCAATGGAAGGAATGAGAATGGCGTATAGAAAGTAAATCGTTCCAGATAACCGGGTAAACATACCCGATCACGATGAACCGCTACGACCCTTAGTAATGCCCGGGCAAAATAGGATAAGATCGTTAAAATTTCCATCGTTCGCCCGTTTATATATACTATCTTCCGATCAGGAGAGATGGACGTTTACGCGCGTTAGAATGCCCACTAAGATAAAATTATAGACTTTCGTTAACTGCCCGGTTCAGTAACGAGACAAGCATAATAAAAGTGGTAAATAATCTTTTGCGAGAGGTAAACCGCTAGCTAGCGTAAGTTAAAGCGTATTGTTTAGAACGGAATAATACCTGGGCAACTCGCGTCCACTCGTGCCAGCAAAGAGAAAGAAAAAAGAATTCGCAGATTAATTGTATACCAATAGGGCATGTTACAACCACATAAATCAGGTTATGCAGGTGAAAAGAAGGCCATCGGTGGCACTTCTGACAGAGCTGCAAGGGAGAATACCAGGGCATAACCGCAAAAAACTAGATCAGCTCCACATGATCACTGTGATGACCGGGGATCTCGTCAAAACGACACGGAGATATACCGCTATTTTTGTTTCTTTAAATAATTTGACGATATAATCATGACTTGAATGTTTATAATAATGCTCAAAGCCGGGGAATTCAGAATCCTGGCTATCAACAAGAGAGATGTTGGATATCGTGGCCAGGAGGAAATACTCGGGCATCTTATTCCAGGTAGGTCTGGGTCAGGCCATTCTCTGCTTCGGACTATCTAGACTGTTTCTACTTGGGGCGACCTTTTTCTTTCTTTCATTTTATTTGACAGGTGTTAGCCGCCGGACTGGCAAGCTGGCTCTCACCAACTTGGTATTCCCTTTATCTACCATCCATCTAAGCTATCTGGCTAACCTACTAGGTACACTAGGATTCGAAACCTCATTCACCCCCGCAAAAAGCAAAGCTTCTTCCCAAACCCTAATGCCAAGGCGCTAAACAGAAGCATATTTATATATAAAACATAATTTCTCAGCCTGTAATATATACTATATCTTTGTCGTAACAATATAATACTGTATATGAAATTAGTACCAGCAATACACAACTGGTGGAATCTGCTAAAAGGTTCTATTTCTCAGTTGGATCTGGCAAGTTGTCAACAACGATATCTCTTCCCCATTCCATTCTTCTTCTATACTTTTCAATTTGTGCTACAGGAAGGTGCATACTGGATTCCAGGGGTTTTTGCCAGCTGCGGGCTTCGAGCAAGATTATTAGTACTGTACTAGTGCTCCTTGCTATACGAACCCCGCTCTTGCTCATCATCATAAACGGCCTCGTGTTACTGAACGCTCTATTGGGCATAAGATAGTATGGGCTAATCCTCTGCAGCACATTCTTAGGCCTATCAGAGCCACACTTTCCTCAGTATGACCAGTAGCCTTTTCAACTGTGATGAAGAGGCCTCTCAACCGCGGGTGATCGACCCATGGGACCAAGGTTCCTACTATACTCCAACACCGGGTAACTTTGGTCATACGCCCGAGACGCTATATTCCTTAAGCCCTACCCCAGATCCTACCCCCCCGCCAGACGCAGCCGGAATATCTTGGGTTTCTCCCATTCACGAGTGGGAGTAACGGGATCAAGATAATGACTACAAAGAGCAAGGTCTGGAAGAACCGGAATACATTCGATACACGATTGCGTGGAAGATTATAATTAATCGGAGAATTGAAGCCAGGGAGACCGAGCAGGACTTGGTTATAGCTCCCAGTGAATATTGGGAAAAGTGCCTGAAACCCAAAATTGATGGTCTGGTACACATGAAGAAACGTAGCCAGCGGGTCCAATCTGAAGATACAGCAATCGTGTATTAATTAACCACCGGAATCAGCACCATCTTAAGAAACTGTATCAGGCCACTAACATTGATTGGAAACCAGTGAAGAGACAACTCCGCAAGTGGGGCAATCTAGCACGTATGGGCAAAACCATTTCCTTCAAATTCGTCCGAGATAAGACTCCATTGCAAGGCGATAAAAGAGGTTCCTCAGCTACTAAGAGAATTGACATTTCCTCTACAGCCGGAGCATCCCGGATATTGACAGCAGGCAATGCCAGTGCTATTAAGTCGAATAGACGGTGGCACACGTCCTCTATGCGCGTCCGACATTCCAGGAGGAACGACACGCCTGGAGACGAGAGGGGAGATGGTCGTGCGATCTAAAGGCCATCCTCACGGACAGGAAACGGGCGGCGGCTAGGACGGTGAATGCTGACGTAACCTGAACCTGAACCTGAATCCCTGTTCAGCCCCACATCTCCGATGGCCTTGATTTGTTGGGTCTCTCTTGGCCCCTATTTTGGCCCCATAAGCCAAGCCAATTTCTCGCGTAGCTTCTCCGGACACTGCCCGGCGCTGACAGCGGCTTATGTAGAGCTCAGGGCCCCAGGGTGTGGAGTCAGAAAACCACCTCACGCGGATATCTCTAGCTATTAAGCGAGCCACACCCAGTCTGAACATCATTATATTCTCACTCTCATCGTTCGTTCTTATCTCAATAACTTAGCCATGATCAATTGGCTAAAGGCGTTATTCGGCCGGCTATCACCGGAGCAGCGTGAAGCCAGGGAGCGAAAGAAAAGACAGAAGCGCAGTCGCCAACAACGCTCTCAGCGGATCCGGGAACGCGAGCGAGAGCTAAGGAAACAACGAGAAGGAAACAAAAAGGCGGTGTTCTATATGGCATCGCCCGGCGTAACTTATGACGGCGATATCAGGACCCAAAAAAAAGGGAAATAGCCTTATATCTGAGTGGCTGTCGTCTAGTCGGTCTGTGACTGCCTGGAGGATTTCGGGCGGCAAGGGAGACTGTTTACCTAAGGCATAAACAGCCGCCGGCCTCACACCCCAGTGGCTGTCGTCCAGACAGTCTATGACTGCGTGAAGGATCTCGGGCGGCCAAGGAGACTGTTTGGCTAAGGCATTAACAGCCAACCACCTCACACTTGAGTTGCTATCGTCCAGAAATTTGAGACTAAACCCATCAGCTTGAACGACATGTGCGATCGATAAGTGAGTGCTCCCAGGATTTTTTCTCTGCGGTAGTTTTCCGTCTGTAAGGAAGATATCTCAAGTAATTTGCATAGAACATGCTCTGGAAATATGGCGATATCCGCAGATTTCATCGAGGCCGTCCAGCAACCAGAGAGTTCTTTTCTGGGTTTGATCGAAGATTGTTTTTCGGAGCTTAGAAATCAAATTATTATATTTAGGTTGGGAAGAAAAGTAATCCTGACGAAAGAAGTTATCCAGTCCTAACACCCCTTTGAGCCTCCGCAAAGGTATCCATATAATGCGATTAAAAAGGGCCGACCACATCCGTTAGCCATAGAAGTCACGCATAATCTTCTTACAGAGTGTTAATTTCCTATTACCCGCACGATCTCGGATAAAATCCATCTTGGCTGGATATTGGGGCCATCTGGAAGTTCTCGTTCACGAAATAGGTCCGGGAGTGTGACTTCCCTTTCAGGACTATCGGCTGTTATCTTTAGGTGATTGAGCAGTGAAAAGTTTGATAGTGAATTTTTTTGTAGCTTCGTATGGTGGTCCTTAAGACGGTATACGTTGTGTCGGTTAGCGGGGCGCTAGAAACCGCTTCCATTGAACCGGCCCTCTGCCGCCCGCCACCGCCTGCTGCCTGCGGGAAGTCCACTGCCCCTTGTGGCCTAGCGTGTCCGTTTCGGGCATCGCACCCCCCGTCTCGCCGCTTTTGCGCTTGCCGCCTGCCGCCTGATGCCTGCCGCACGATCTATATAACCCCGTCCACTCTCTCTCGAAAAACGACGCACTTTCTCTTCTACTTTCTCCCTAGCTGTCTGGCCGCCCTCCGGTATACTACCCCCTTCCCAAGATGCCGCGTTATCCGAATACTGCCCCTTTCTGGTATAGCGCTATCTACGTCTCCTCTTTTCTCCCCCCTTCTACCGTCGGGGTCGCCGACAGGTCGATTAATTAGTAACTATTGCCTCTATTAGTATCTCAACTATCCCCGTATCTCTTGTCTGTGTACACAATCTCGCATACGGCGATTATCGGGCTACTTATATCCGTAGGATTATGGTGAATTATACCCTGTATTGTTTGTGTTAACCAGTAAGGATAGATACTTGTTCTTACTTAATCTTGTGCTAATTATAGTGTCTAGTACCCTTCCTGCTTTTTCTCTATGTATAGAGACTGGGAGTTCCTAGGTAAGATAGGAATCTTCCGTACTGTCAGATAATCCTTCTCTATGACATTCCACTGCGGGTCTAGGAGCGTAGCTAACTAGTGTCGTATCCTACGATATCTATAGCCGATTCTTGACCTATAGTCCTCTATGTATATTAAGCGTACTCTCTCACCTTAACAGCTTACTAATAATAAAATTGCCGTATGCGTCTTCTAGATGCCTTATATCTCCGAGAGGTCTGGAATGCGACTTTTAGACGTAGTAGGCCGACGCGGTTAGCGAAGAATACTCTATCTTAATTCCTGGGCGGATCTTCTAGCTAAAGGTCAATACGTTAGTCGATACAGGATTTAGCAAAAGGTGATAAATTCTACTCTAATACTTCTTCCCCTCGATAATGCGATGAAGGCGGCAATTCGCCGACTAATAAAAGTATAAAAGGGTAGTTGAACCCGCGAGAATCGTAGGATAAGAATATGTCAGACGTATGGTCTGATGCCTCCAACTAACTATTTCGGGATTATTTATGTTTTGCATTGCTTATTGAATCACTGCATTATTCACTGGATCATCCCTATGCGTGCCATACTAAGTCATTCATTCACTCCCTATTTATTCCATTCTGATTCATTATTCATTCCATGCCTACCCCTTCTGATTCAGACCCTTCATTCGATTCAGATTCACAGCCCATATCTCTGCAATATATATATGTGGACTGTTTCCATGATTCTTTTGGGGATTAAGGACATTACCCTAATCTATTATCTTTAGTAATATATAGGCCACAGGTCTTTCCTAATTACACTGCTCTTTATTCGTTAAGTACTGTACTTTCTAATCCGAATCGGTGAACTATAAGCTACCCATCCGAAGGCCCTCTCGTAGCCTACTTACCGTTCTTAATACTAGACTACCTCCTTGGCTTACACCTAGAACTCACTTGTAAATTAAGCGACAGAGAAATACCTGCCTTAGATTTTGGAAAAGGGGAGCCGCGGTCGAAGGGAAGACACTGTTTAGGAAACTGATTGGATTGCCCCCTGATCAGTCTACTTGACATTCTTGCACGATCAAGTATCAGTTACAAAATTAGACCGGGTATCTTAAGGGCAGGAAGGAAGGTCCTAGAATTATCTACTCTAGGTCTAATGTATGCTGGAAAAGTCCGAGTATAAATCGGTAGTTAGCTTATAGTAAAGTAGAATGCTACCTCGTTCGAAGTTCTTAATATAGAAACCTGGCTTCTTCGTCTGATCTATCTTTTTATCCATAAGATGCTTTTCACTTTTATTGATTCTCTCAAGGGGCTTGTAAAATCCATTAAAGGTAATCCTGTGCGGCGTAATGATTATTTACTCCTCTATCGGCAACCTAACTACGGCCAAGTACGATGCATAAGTCCCTGCGGCGTCCCGGAAGACTGGAAGTGCATAAAGGCTTTGCGCACCTCACACAGAGTTGAGAACGAGCCCCTGAGAACAGTATTTGTCCTGACCAGTGACAAAGGGGTGAAATAGTCGCCTTTTATTAACTACATGGACGTACTCTATGGCTATGAAATAAAGACTATTGCTATTAAACCCCCGATACATTGCCCACAATCTCAGGGACGGGAGACACTGATATGGGGATTGCGTCGCATTGTGGATGCTATAACATCCATCGAAGCCGATGATACCCTAATAGAAGAGGTCCGCAACTATTAGCGTATGTTCATCTATTTGTCAGAGAGCGGTATAACACAACGCTAGAAGTTCCTTAATGGTTTTCTATCGCAGATTGTCACTATATCGTTTATATGGAGCCTGATCCGTACGCTGCTATCTTTTACTGTCAGCTTTGACTTCCCATTTTCATTTCCGTCTACGATGTAGGGGCGGGAAAATATGAGCATCTTGCTGTAGGCCAGGGGCCCGGTGTTTGAGAAGAGCTGTAGAGATATAGTGGACAAGACGGGGAAGAGCCTACCTACGGAAATGCTGTGTATTATGTATTTCCAGGCATTGATAGCAAAAATCGACACAGATTTGTCTCTCGGGATTGTTCTGAATATTAAGTTGAGCCTACAAGAGCATGGAAGCATGTGGTGCATTCTTAATCTTCTGAAACAGCTGAGAGAGAACACGGGAGCTGAGTTGTAAGGTATCCCAGACGCAGTGTATGACGATTTTGTGACTGACGCAGCCTAGATTCAGGAACTGTCCGGCTAAGGTTTGTTATTTCTCCAGCTGCCACGAGACAACCTCTCACTCGACTCTCTCCAGGTAATTGAGGTTGAAGCATTTTGGAAGGACCAGGGTACTTAAAGCCGAGTTTTTACTAGCATTGCTCCTATATTGATAGATCCGAAGAGAAGGATGTGTGTTTAGCGTCATATATGCGTTTGCTTAGCATACTATAACCCAAAAAGTAGTGATATTTTGTCACCTAAACCCAGGCTGCCAGTCCACGGGCGTCGTTTACTGTACTGGAATTTGAAATCTTTGCTTTTGAAGTTCTGTCTTTCGCTTGATAGCGTGCCTCGCTGAGGCAACAATATCGGGAGGCATTATCAAATCATATTCGTCCTGTGTTTGTCAAAACTGCACGAGAGCTAGAATGTTCCAGATAGCCAATTTGGGCTCGTGGTTCCTCCCGATCAGGTCCGCCTTCAGCCGCCGGCCGGGGATGGATACGCCTGGTCGGTTACCGAAGCCAACGCATGGCTACTGCAGTCGAACTTAAGCAATGGAACCGTCGGCCTGTATCGGTCGATCTGCAATGAACTTGGCCGATCGCTAGAGGCCGTGGAACCGGAGGCTCTGCAACATTCTCGATCACGTCAGGACGTTGCTTCCGAGGTAACCCATTATTTATCTTGGTGAGCAATGGCGGGCGATCGCCAACTAAATCTATCGCAGAGCAGCAACCACCGGCTGAAGATGGCCAGAATTCGCGAATTGGAGGCCGCAAACCACGAGCTGGGGCTTGAGGTTGAGCTCAAGAATACCCGTCTACAAGAGATGCTGATCAGAAACCGCGAGCTCTAGTTTGACAATCGCCGGCTGGAAAGTGAATTGGAGAGAGAGACCGGAATCACGGAAGCAGTGCAAGTCTTACAAAAGGATCGGCCACGGGGAAGGAGCAGTTCAGGCTTTCGTGAAGATGAAGGCGATAGTCCAGACAGTAATCTATTAGGATGGGCAAGAGTCTCAATCTGAGTTTACAGGCACAACCTGACCCAATTTCCCCGCTACTTGCTGGGTGTGACGGCTACAGATTAAGAGTGATCTACTTCAATGAAAAAGCCTGTTGCCTATGTACGAAAGACTTCCAAGGACAGTTAATTGGCCAGGGAGCAGATGTGTATTGTTCCAGCCAAATCACCACCTGTGGCTTTGTTATCGTTTCCAATGTGCAAAGAGCCGGGAGAGCGGGCCGATAGAAATGAACGGATGGAATTTAAAGAAGGGCCTCCATCGGCAAGTTATATTAAAAACACAGGCCACTTGCATCCAAAGCGACGCGCTATCACGCGATTCTCACAGCGACATTGCACTGCATTAGAGAACTACTGTAACGTTTGGTGAGGGCTTACAGAAGAACGGGTGACTGAGTCCCTTGTTGAGAATCCGCGATGCGTCAGGATTATATACATGTTTGCGCGTAGCATTGTGCGTGCTCGAATAAGGTTGCCACGGAGGATCTAGGTGAGAGTCAAGCTAAATTCCAGATCGAAGTACCACAGTCGCTTTAGACAAGCGTCACCAAAATGGTATTAATGTCTGCAAGTTTCCCCACGAGCTCTATGTACCTCAAAGCACACTGCTACTAACACGTGTCTGTCTTTTGCCACTATCTTACAAGATTTCAGCAATATATTGCCCATAGGAACGTTGTCTTTGCATTCACATTACAGTTTGGGAAAACCTAAAGATTATCAGGGAAAACCCAAACCAAGACAGGACCAAGGCATTTCCTGAAATATCCGCCTGGATCTCACTTTCAAAGCAATCTAGTCAGCCCTGTGTCTGGCTAGCCATCTGGTTCATATCGGGTCGTTCACTCACTTCCTAGACCACAGGCAATTGAGTCAGTCCGGTATCCGGCCTGTCATTTTGATCATATCGGGGCCATCACTCACATCCTGCCAGGAAGGCAATCTGGTTAGTCCTGTATCCGGCTAGTAATCTAGTTAATATTAGGTTATTCACTTACTTTCTAGACCACAGGCAATTGAGTCAATCCTATATCCGCCCAGTCATTTTGATCATATCAGGGCAATCACTTACAGACTGTCAGGAAGGCAGCCTAGTCAGCCCTGTATCCGCCTAGCCATCTGGTTGATATCGGGTCGTTCACTTACTTCCTAGACCACAGGTAATTGAGTCAGTCCGGTATCCGGCCAGTCATCTGGTTTATATCGGGGCCATCACTCACATCCTATCAGAAAGGCAATCTAGTCAGTCCTCTATCCTGCTAGTTATCTGGTACATATCGGTTCTTTGACTTACTTCCTAGATTACAAGCAATCTGGTCAGTCCTGTATCCGGCTAGTCATCTGGTTCATATTAGATTGTTAACTTACTCCCTAAATCATAGACAATCTAGTCAGTCCTGTATCCGGCTAGCCATCTGGTGGATATCAGGGTCATTACTCACAAGCTATTAGGAGGGCAACCTAGTCAGCTCTGTATCCGGCTAGCTATCTGATTGATAGTAGGGCCATCACTCACATCCTATCCGGAAGGAAATCTAGTTAGTCCTATATCCGGCTACCCATCTGCTTTATATCAGGGTCATTACTCACAAGCTATCAGAAAGGGAATCTTGTCAGTCCTCTATCCTGCTAGTTATCTGGTACATATCGGTTCTTTGACTTACTCCCTAGATTACAGGCAATCTAGTCAGTCCTGTATCCGGCTAGTCATCTGGTGTATATTAGGGCTATCACTCACAAGCTATTAGGAAAGTAATCTAGTTAGTCTTGTGTCCGGATAGCCAACTGGTTGATATTAGGTTATTCACTTACTCGCTAGATAACAGGCAATCTAGTCAGTCCTATATCCGGCTAGTCAACTAGTTAATACCAGATTGTTGACTTACTTCCTAGATTACAGGCAATCTTGTCAGTCCTATATCTGTTCTCTGGTTTATATCGGGTCATTCACTTACTCCCTAGATTACAGGCAATCTTGTCAGCCCTGTATCCGGCTAGGCATCTGGTTCATATCAGGGCCATCACTCACAATCTATTAGAAACGCAACCTAGTCAGTCCTATATCTAGCTAGCGATATGCTTCACATCGGGTTGTTCACTTACTTTCTAGACCGCAGGCAATTGAGTCAGTCCTATATCCGGCTAGTCATCTGGGCCATATTAGACTGTTAACTTACCATCTAAATCATAGACAATCTTGTCAGTCCTGTATCCGGCTAATCATCTAGTTCATGTCAAGGCAACCACTGACAATCTATTAGGAAGGCAACCTAGTCAGTCCTGTATCCGGGTAGTTATCTGGTTCATATTAGGTCGTTCACTTACTGTCTAGATGATAGGAAACCTAGTCAGTCCTGTATCCGGCGAGCTATCTGGTTCACATCAGGGCTATCACTCACATCCTATCCGGAAGGAAACCTAGTCAGTCCTGTATCCGGCTAGCTATCTGGTTTATATCAGGGTCATTACTCACAAGCTATTAGGAAGGCAACCTAGTTAGCTCTGTATCCGGCTAGCAATCTGGTTTATGTCAAGGTAATCACTGACAATCTATTAGAAAGGCAACCTAGTCAGTCCCCTGTATCCCGCTAGTTATCTGGGCCATATCAGGGCCATCACTCACAATCTATCAGGAAGGCAATCTAGTCAGTCCTATATCTGGCTAACCATCAGTTTTATAGTAGGGCCATCACTCACAGACTATCAGGAAGAGAATATTGTTAGCCCTGTATCCGACTAGCCATCTGGTTCATATCAGGGCCATCACTCACAAGCTATCAGAAAGGCAGCGTAGTCAGTCCTGTATCTGACTAGCAATCTGGTTTATATCAGGGCCATCACTCACAGTCTGTTAGAAATGTAATCCTGTCAGTTATGTATCCGGCTAGCCATCTGGTCCATATCGGGTCATTCACATACTCCCTAAATCACAGGCAATTGAGTCAATCCTATATCCGGCTAGCCATCTGGTTTATATCAGGGCCATCACTCACAGGCTATCACAATAGCAATCTAGTCAGTCCTGTATCTGGCTAGCTATCTGGTACACATCGGGTCATTCCCTTACTCCCTAATCACAGGTAATCTAGTCAATCCTCTATCCTCCTAGCTAACTGGTTGATACCAGATTGTTGACTTACTTGCTAGATTACAGGCAACCTAGTCAGTCCTATATCCGGCTAGTCACCTGGGCCATATCAGGGCCATCACTCACATGCTATCAGGAAGGTAATCTAGTCAATCCTATATCCGGCTAGCTATCTGGTTGATAGTAGGGCCATCACTTACAAGCTATTAGAAAGGCAGCCTAGTCAGTCCTGTATCCCGCGACATATCTGGTTCACATCAGGGCTATCACTCACATCCTATCCGGAAGGAAACCTAGTCAGTCCTGTATCCGGCTAGCCATCCGGTTCATATCGTGTTATTCACTTACTCCCTGAATCAGAGGCAATCTAGTCAGTCCTCTATCCGGCTAGTCGTCTGCTTGATATCAGGGCCATCACTCACAGGCTATCAGGAAGGCAATCTAGTCAGTTCTGTATCCGGCTAGTCATCTGGCACATATCAGGGCCATTGCTTACATCCTATCATGAAGGCATTCTTGTCAGTCCTCTATCCTGCTGGTCATCTGGTACATATCGGTTCTTTGACTTACTTCCTAGATTACAAGCAATCTGGTCAGTTCTATATCCGGCTAGTCATCTGGTTCATATTAGATTGTTAACTTACTCCCTAAATTATACACAATCTAGTCAGTCCTGTATCCGGCTAGTCATCTGGTTCATATCAAGGCAACCACTGACAACCTATTAGGAAGGCAACCTAGTCAGTCCTGTATCCGGGTAGTTATCTGGTTTATATCAGGTCGTTCACTTACTTTCTAGATTATAGGAAACCTAGTCAGTCCTATATCCGGCTAGTTATCTGGTACATATCGGTTCTTTGACTTACTTCCTAGATTATAAGCAATCTGGTCAGTCCTGTATCCGACTAGCCAACTGGTTGATATTAGATTGTTGACTTACTTCCTAGATTATAGGCAATCTAGTCAGTCCTGTATCCTGCTAGCCATCTGTTTCATATCAGGGCCATCACTCACAACCTATCAGGAAGGCAATCTTGTCAGTCTTGTATCTGTCGAGCCATCTGGTTCACATCAGGGCTACTAACATCCTATCAGGAAGGCAACCTAGTCAGCCCTGTATCCGGCTAGCCAACTGGTTGATATCAGGGCCATCACTCACAGACTATCAGGAAGGCAGTCTAGTCAGCCCCGTATCCGGCTAGCCATCTAGTTTATATTAGGGCCATCACTCACAGGCTATCACAATGACAATCTAGTCAGTCCTGTATCTGGCTAGCTATTTGGTTCACATCGGGTCATTCACGTACTCCCTAAATCACAGGTAATCTAGTCAATCCTGTATCCGGCTAGCCATCTGCTTGATATCAGGGCCATCACTCACATACTATTAGAAAGGCAATCTAGTCAGTCCTGTATCCGTATAGCTATCTGGTTGATAGTAGGGCCATCACTCACATACTATCAGGAAGGCAACCTAGTCAGTCCTGTATCTGGCTAGCTATCTGCTTGATGGCAGTTCATTAACTTACTCCCTAAATTAGGGGCAATCTAGTGAGTTCTGTATCCGGCTAGCCATCTGGTTGATATCAAGTGATTCACTTACTCCCTAAATTAGGAGCAATCTTGTCAGTCCTATGTGTGCCTAGCAATCCGTTTAAGATTGGGTTATTCACTTACTCTCTAAATCATAGGTAAAATAGTTAGTCCTGTATCCGTATGGCTATCTGCTTGATAGTAGAGTAATCACTCACATCCTATCAGGAAGGCAACCTAGTCAGCCCTGTATCCAGCTAGCCATCTGGTTCATATCAGGGCCATCACTCACAGCCTATCAAGAAGGCAGTCTAGTCAGCCCCGTATCTAGCTAGCCATTTGGTTCATATCTGGGCTATCACTCACAGGCTATCACATTGGCAATCTTGTCAGTCCTATATCTGTCAAGCCATCTGCTTAATATCAGGGCCATCACTCACAAACTATCAGGAAGGCAATCTAGTCAGTCCTATATCCGGCTAG
>NW_027395585.1:0-4173 GCF_047715705.1 Aspergillus ambiguus | reverse complement strand
ACTATCAGGAAGGCAATCTAGTCAGTCCTATATCCGGCTAGCCAACTGGTTGATATTAGGTTTTCACTTACTCGCTAGATAACAGGCAATCTAGTCAGTCCTGTATCCGGCTAGTCAACTAGCTAATACCAGATTGTTGACTTACTCCCTAAATTAGGGGCAATCTAGTGAGTTCTGTATCCGGCTAGCCAACTAGTTGATATCAGGGCCATCACTCACAGACTGTCAGGAAGGCAATGTAATTAGTCCTGTATCCGGATAGCCATTTAGTAGATATCGGGTTATCAGCTTACTTGCTAGATCATAGGCAATCCGGTCAGTCCTGTATCCGGCTAGCCATCTGGTTGATATTGGGTCATTCACTTACTGGCTAGATAACAAGCAATCTAGTCGGCACGGCCATTGAAATAGTTGTAAAGAACATAAACCAATCATACCTCACGTTTGTCCACAACGTTTCCAGCCGGAGCAGCTACCACTGGGGCAACTACCGTGGCACTAACAAGCAAAGCCAGAGAAACCTCGGAAATCCGCATAGCTGAAGATTCTTCTGTCTCATATTAGCAAACCTAAATAAACTTGACCAAGCTTTCTTTCCCATACAATAACCTGGAATAGTTTGTTTAAAGCCGAAGCGCGTCTGGTTATGGATTCTGCAGTGAAGTAAGTTTAGAGAATAGAAAATATCAAGGCCAATGTCCCATTACATACCTTTCTCGCTAAAATAATAAGCTTTAGCCTACTTAGCCCTTGCTTAGCCCCTGCTTCCAAGATCAGACTATTTCTATTTTCATTTCCCGTATTTATTATTGTTTTTTCCCTTTACTCAGTGGGGCTCACTGTTTATCTTCGCTCCCGCCATTCCCTACGTTAACCGAAATATCTTAGAAAAAGGGCGTTCGTCGCGTTGTTAACTAACAAGACATGCCTGCTTGGCATGCCCATCCATGAGAAACCATGGGATATGATTGGACTAAGAAGCCCCGACCCCCTCCCTTTTACGCCGGTGGAGCATTCTCTTGAATATTTTGTCGACTCAATGTGAGAAGCCCTTTCAGATTTTATTAGGAGGGGCCTAGGGGCTCTTCGAAGAGCTAAAGCAATTCCTGGGGATACAGGGATAAGAATATCACCGAAGACAAGCTGTTTGGTAGATCGTCAAGACACCCTCTAGTGAAGCCAGCTGTGAGACTGAGGCAGGGCTTGAAACAAAGAAACTACAGTACTACCCGTAGCACTAACTACCTACAATACGGAAGCGCTAAGGACCATCTACTATTCCTCGTAGAGCAAAAAAACAACACCTGTAGCTACGTACAAAGGCGACGTTGAAGATGGCTATAACTTCATACTCCAGCCATTTACTATCCAGGGCTCGTCGTATAGCGACAACGTTACCAGTATCGCATTCAGAGTATCAGCGAGATACACAAATGCACCGTCGCCAGCCTCCTACAATTTCGTAGAAGCATCGCCATCCGCACCTGTAGGCGTGCAGGACATAACCGCAATCTTCGTCTTTTTTACCGCCGGGCCTATTTCCGAAGCAACATTGCCCCTAATGACCACGTCGAATTTGAAACCTAGCTATGGTCTATTAAATGGCAGTAGTATGCCTCTTAGCGAGTCTCTTGAACGAAAAATATATCCTCTGAAAATCTAAGATTAAGGATCCATTTTTCTTATTAGATAATATATTACAACCTGTGATCCAGTGGCTGGCTGATCGTAGATCAGTTGATTGTTAGCTCGAATACCTCAGACCCACATAAGTATGCTAGGGGGTTATACTCGTCCCCTAAAGTCGGTTGGTAAAAGTTGACGGCTACCGCTCAACAATACCAGCAAGTACTGTATGTAACTGCAGCAGAAATCAGACCAGGTTAACCTAGTCAGTATAAAAGTTGCCGTAATGGATGAAACCACTTTGAGTCTGTACTACCTCACGGGTAACAAAAGTAGTTGTTGGTTCAGTGAGACCCCGTCAATAGGAAACCTCCAGCGCCAGAACCCGAACGGCTCCACATGCTGGCGACGGACGAGCCTCATTGGGAAAGTCCTTGAAGATTGGCCAACCGCCTAAACTGATTCGAATATCACCTTCAAGAAAACCAGAAACAAAACTGCAAAACGAAAGTTCATTTCCGCACTCACGCTTTGGGGGTATACCTCTTTGTTAGAAACCATACAGCGATATTTTTCAAAGAAACAATTAACAACTGCATAACACATTCAGATGGAGAAAAAATGAGTTTCCGTGGCTGGTCCAAGTTGCAGTATCGGGGTGGAGATATTACAGATCTGAGAACCACGCTAGCTGGTTATAAAGCTACGATAGGCATTGCTCTTGGTGCAGCAACTTTGTAGGTTTCAATATGTCTCGAAAAAACGTTTAAGTACTGACTGGGTTTGACCATTGTTCTAGTCGCCAGGCTGCTGTGGTAAGTTGAAGTAGATTGTTTGGATAGCATGATGCCCGGGCAAGCCACGTCCACTCGTATCAGCAGAAAAGAATTCACAAATTAACTGTGGACAAAGGTGCGTGTTTTCGATTGTGACTTAATTCCATTAAGCCGTCACAGTAGAGCTGTTTTAGGAACACAGGTCCGCTGAGCGTGTTTTTGATCGAAACTTTTTAATTAGAGGCAGAAACTGCCGTCTGAACCCTAGATTCTTTCGAAAGGGGCATTTTAGATGACGGTGAAATAAAGACGCGTCGAAAAATGAAGCTTCGAATTAGATAGGGGTGCGTAAAAAACTGTCAACCGGAAAGACCTGTAATTACTGCCAAGGCTCAATTAGCCATACAAAATCGCGGTGTGATCCAGCCTCCGGAGGCACCTCACAGATAGTCACACCGCCAGCCCAGGAATCACGTCGGAATAGAGGTTGGAATCCAGGGTATAAAAGATGGCCATTTTAGCAGTAGATTTAGAAGAATTCAAGTCCCTGCTACAGTCCAGAATATAACGTAATCAACCACCGAGTCGCGCTTACCACCGAGTCGCGCCCCTTCAACCAAAATTCCTACTTTCTTCAATTAACGCGTCGTTTCTCGCCACAACCATAAAATATGCCTCTTCCTAAAGAGTCGCGTATTCAGATGGCCATTTCAGCCTATAGTGAAGGCCAAGTTAAATCAATAAAACGCGCGGCGAAGATTTTTGCAGTCCCTGAGAGTACCCTACGTGATCGGCTTAATGGAATGAAATCACGATCAGAAACACGCGCTAATGGTCATAAACTCACTAAATTTGAAGAGGAACTACTTCTTAAGCGATTATTAAATACAGATATACGGGGATTTCCAATTCGGCCCGAGTTCCTGCGTGGAATGGCTCAGATACTATTTTATAATCGCTTATAGGATCCTACTGCAACTCTCAGAGTCAATTGGGCTTATAAGTTTATTAAGCGCTATCCTGAGCTACGTACACGATATACAAGACGGATAATATATCAACGTGCAAAGCAGGAAGATCTAAGAGTTATAATACCCTGGTTTTAGACTGTATAAGCAGTTATTCAAGAACACGGTATACATGAAGATGATATCTGGAATTTCGACGAGACTGGCTTTGTAATGGGACTCTGCTCTATCTCTAAAGTTATTACTGCAGCTGAGCGCAGTGAGAGACCACGTAGAGTATATAGGGAAATCGTGAATGGGTTATAATTATCGAAACAATCGGGTTAAGAGGCGTATATCTCCCGCCAGTCATTATCCTTAAAGGGAGTTATCAGCAAGCTACCTGGTATCAGGAGCCTAAGCTTGGTAAAGACTGGTGGATTGCAACTAGTCAGAACGGCTGGACTACCGATGAAATAGGTCTTAAATGGTTAAAGATCGTTTTTGAACTATTTTCAAAGCGCTATATAACTGGTGCTAAGCGGTTACTGATTCTTGATGGCCATAGTAGCCATCTAACTGCTGAGTTCGATGAATTCTGCAAGTAGTATGCAATTATCTGTCTCTGTATGCCTGCCTATGCTTTACAGCTTCTTCAACCGCTTAATGTGGGTGTTTTTGGCCCGCTTAAAGGCGCGTACGGAAAGCTTCTTAAGAACCGAATGGGCGCCGGTAACAATCATATTAATAAAGAGGACTTTCTATCTCTATATCTAGACGCACGCGCTAGAGTATTTACTCCAGTAAATATCTACGGTGGATTT
>NW_027395584.1:0-64679 GCF_047715705.1 Aspergillus ambiguus | reverse complement strand
TTTTTAGGAACCCGCAACCCGCGCGGATTATTTTTTGACCCTGCGGATTGTACCCGACCCGCACCGAGTGCATCCCTAACTAGAATAACCTTATCTGTCTCCTTAATAGTTAATACTAGATAGGATAGATCTTTAACTTTAACCTACCTATACTATACTAGTTATCAGATTCTTTGTACTATAATCTACGTGGCTAGTTATAGTTAGGTTATAGTTAAGGTATAGCGGTTAGATTAACCTACTCTAATTTAGATTTATAGCCTATATCTATACTATATATATATAGTCTAATCTCCATAATTCTTTAGAGAATTAATGATATAAGTTTCTGAGGAAGGTATATCTATTCTTTTATTAATTTTCTAACTTTTCTTTTACTTTCTACTTATTTCTTCCTTAGATTTCTATATATTCCTTCTAGAAATCTAAGTATTCTGCGAGGAACATCTAAAGTTAAATCAAATTAGTTAGATATTTTCTTCTGCAGCTATCCCGAACCCCCAGAGTTCGATACATAAGAATTCTAAGATCCAAGTAGTAAATATAGAAGTAAGACTAAGTAGATATATATATACTTATAATAAAAGTATAAATAAATTTTACTGGTAATAAAATACTATAATTATTAAAAATAGTATTATTAAACGCGAAAGATAAAACTATCTAAATATATAAATAAGTGTCCTTATACATTATCTAATTGTGGTATATGGTAGCTATAGTAGCTTAATAGATAATAGTATAGTAGCTAGGTAGTATACCCGGATACCGTCGATCTATATATTATCATTAGTTACATGTCCGTAGGTGCTTAGACGCATATATTCTAAACGATATTATGTTTTGTCTAGAAAAGAACTAGGTAGGTCTAGTTATTGGTCGATGATCGGGCATATTATTCCTACGGGGTATCGGTTGGCCGTGAATTGCTTAGGGTTCTGCCTGGTCAAACCGCCATCATATAATTGACTGTTGCTGGTTGTTGGGAATGCGGTTGGTAAGTTTATGTAACTACCACTATATTCTGGAATGTAGCAGGGACTTAAATGGCCATATCTATACCCTGGGTTCCAACCTCTTTTTTGACCTGATTCCTGGACTAGTGGTATGACTAAATTATACCGCGATTTTGTATAGCTGGCTAAGCCTTAGCAGTAATTACAGGTCTTTCTGGTTGACACTGGTGCCGTAACACTTACCTTTATGCTTAGTGTTCTATTAGAAGAGCATTAATGGTATCGAATCCTGATTGAAATGACTGGCTGTCACATGCTGGAAATTTAGCGAATATTACTTCCTACTCTCTATAATTACCGCTATAAGATAGATACTACAGGATCCCCTAAAGGCAATGGTCTCCATTCTTGTCTTCTTTTCTCTATACTTGATATTACCCAATAATCCAAACAGCTACGCTTCACTAATGTTGCCTTTCTCAGATACCACATATACAGTATCTAGGCGCCTAGGAAAAGAGATTTCGCTTAGAAAATCCTCTCCTCTTCCTACACGTAGAACTCTTATTATACTCTACACCTCGCGCGGCATGGTTAGTACTCCAAGTAATCCAAAACCAAGGTGGTATGTCTGTTCGTACATCGGAGGGACTATAGAAACTTCCCACTTGTGAAGCGGGAGCCAAAGTCGGCAGCCTTGTTGATAAGCTCACGCCGCTGGGCATTACTCATGGTCGATGAGAGGGACATATCTTTCTCCTTATCAAATGCTCGGGAGCTTGGGTCGTCTTCATCCTTTCCGCTATTCTCAAGACGCGGCCGTTTGGATTTGGTGGCATGCACTTCTTCTGCCGCTTTTGCTTCCTACACGGACAAAACCTCGTCAGTATCTAGGTGTACTGCCAAATCCATGTACAGTATAAATACTCACTTTGTACAATTTTACCTTGTCTTGCATCGCCTGCGATGATGCAGCCGTCTGGTGCCTTTTCCCCTCAGATGGAGAGTGTGAAGCTACTCCCATCACCTGGTCTTGTAAACGTCTCATCTTCTGCTCAGGGGTCTCGGTCCAGGATGAATCGGCACCCTCTGGAAGGCTTGTTGCTGATCTCCCAGTCTGGAACTTGCGGTTCTTTAGCTTGGTCGGGTCAACCCGCTGTGCCCAGTCCGCAGCTCCGGGGGGTTGGAGCATCCAGTCATCTCTCTGAGCCTTGACCTCTGTCGGACGTGCTTGCTCCAAAGATGCCCTTTCTGTAGCGGCGGGTGACTCTCTCTCCCTTACCGTAGTCTCATGTCCACCCGGAGGCCCACCGTCGGGAGGAGGTAGACTTGGGCCAAAATCGTCGTCGTCGCTGCTTTCGCTTTCGCTTTCGCTTGCAGGAGATTCATCCTGAGACGGCAAAGATGGACCGATTACTTTGCGCCGTTTGCTAACCAAATCATCGGCGTCTTCTGCGACGGGCGTGGTGGACTTTCTTTTTTCGCCCTGGTCCATGTTGGGGCGTTGTAGAGGAGAAGCTCGAAGGGATTGAAGTAAGGATTGGTCGAGATCTTCACCGGGTTCGGAGCTACGACGGTAATACTAATGACGTATTTGATACGAGGGGTCAAGGTACCCTGGTACCTAAATATTCGGACGGGTTATTTGGTAATACCGATACCAATACACTGGAATACAGTACCAGGCACCTCTCTACTGTTGGTTCCTTTCTCATATCTCCTGTACCTTGATTATTATTTCATTGCTACTGTAAAAATAAGGTTGGAGAAAAAGAGAAAAAGAGACATGATCTGTGTATGTGCCTGCCCCGTGATTGATGGCCAGGACCCTGCATCCGGCACCAACAGCTTAGGACCGCAGGACTCCGGAGCTTGCCACATCAACCTCACACCTTACCTGTTTCTTATCATTCCCCACCACTATCAAGTTCCTGCACCACCACCACCCCCCAAATCTCTCCCCTCATCGTAACACCCGTCGTCCATGAGCGTTGGTCATGACCCCAGAACCGACCGGCGTCGAAGGGGGTTAAGAGACGAATCAAAACCACCAGTTGATCGAGCTCGACTATCGGCTTCTATACACGGAATACGCCCGCACCTACCTGCTCCATAACCAAGGGAAGCTGGCGGTATCAAGAGGGACGACACGAATAAGTGATGACTAGGCTTCGAAATTTCACAGTACTACAAGAGGCAATACTCATCGTCGGATTTCAGTCAACGCCAGACCCCGATGTCTGTTCCACCTCGAGAAAAAACCCGACGGTTCTTGCCTGAACCAATTGAGACATCGTCACGCAGCTCGCAGGGTGCCAGTCGAGGTCGATCGGCTGACCTAAAGACCAAGCAAGGACGTGAACAGGGTGTCTGTACGTCATCATCGTCATGCAACTCCCCAAGGACAGACTCTTCGGTGCTGGGGTCTTCGCAGAACGAGACCGGCATCTCCCCTCGGATCGAAGGCAAATCTGATAAACACGAGAGGCCCTTAGCAAAAGATTTATCCCCGAATGAGTCGAAGAGTACACGAAGAAGATTCTCTCCCCAATTGATGGAGACCGAAAAGCGGTCCTTTCGCCGACAGACGAAGCCGGACTTTCCCTCACCGGAAGCCCCGTCATTATCTGGACGGAACCATGATAGATTCATCCATCCCAGTAGTGATATGCAGTATGAATCTCGTTTCTCATACTCCAACCTCCTGAAGCGTCATGAGACGAGGAGACATTCCTTTCGTGTGCCGGACCTCCCGGCCATACCATCCAGCTGCAGTGAGGCTTCGGACGAGTCTGGCCAATCGTCACGGCTAGCTTCGATCCCTGCTTGGGCATCTGGATTGGCAGCAGGCCACAATTCGAGTCAACCAAGTCGTAGAGAAAGCTGCGACGAACAATTCGCGGATTATTTGCTGTCTCTCGAGGCTCGTTCAGCAGAAATGCAGCTGCAGGAACAGGCCCTGGCTGCCTTTCCCAACGAACAAGTTCATCAGCCTGTGGACCATTTTGCCATAGACCGAGAAGAGGATGAGTCCAGCGTGGAAGGCCATATATTGCCAGGGGCAGACCACCAGATCAAGTATCGACGCGCGTCGTCGGCGGATCTCACATGGGAACTTGATTACATGCGTCGACATAAGGAGGAGGCGGAGATGAGAGATCGTGCCATGGCTGGGACCAAGGGTGGCCGTCTTTCACACGCCGCCATGCCCACCTCAACACCCGATGTAGGGGGCAGATATTATGGCGGCAACCGTGGGTATCAGGATCTAGCTCAGATGAAGCATACTAAGAGCCCTCCGATGCTTGGAGGTGATCTTGTTTTCCCTCAAAGCTTGTCGCCTCAGACCTCTATCTGCGAATCGAATGCTGATGCGGATCATAATCGCGGACCTCGGGGAGCTTCTGGCCTGTGGCATGCAGGCTCGCGCCACGACCAGCTTTCTGACAATAACGGCCTTTGGATGGGTACATGTAAAGTTGATGGTCATGGGAAGGACAGCCGAGGTTCATCCCTGCGTCATGGTGGAGTTGTTGATGAGCACCGTTCTCCTGGAAACAACGCATCTTTAAAGTTTGGAAACCAACCCCGTATGGAACAGCCCGCCGAGTCATACAGTGCCCAAGGCGAAGAGAGCCGTCAACCCCCGGCAGACTTTGCTACCGAGTTTCATGACGGTTTTGTAACGCAGATATACAACTACCTGTCATTAGGTTATCCCTGTGTTGCACGTTATTATGACCATGAACTTAGCAAAGGTTCTGGTATTCCAGTTTCTGACCTCCGACGAGATGACTTGAACACAGATGCAAAAGGGTATGTTGGTGTTAGCGAGGGGGCAGCGAGCAACAAAGAAACGAAGACAAACGCATGCGTGCGCTGGACAGCTCTACGCATCTACATACACAAATGGGCTAAGCAACACCCTGCGGTGGAAGAAAATGATGGAATCCTTGAAACATGGGGTGTGCGTGAAAGACGTGGCAGTTGGGCCGGCTGACCATGCGGTCTGCAACAGGCTTACTTGAATATCTGCCAGAAGCTCGGTTACGACGAGTTCGCTTGTTCATTGGAGCATCTTGAGTGCAGATCCCATCGCATATGGCTATTATTGATTCACGCCAAGAAGTAAAATAGGCGGCGCTAGATTAGAGCTCTGGATTGGCGCGACACAGCATTCCAGTTTCCTTCCATTGGTGTCTTCATAGTATATAATCTCATCTAATCAGACGTTATGTGTCTCCGGGAGACCCGAGCCTCTTATTCCGTACCGTTGCATACATTCAGCATAGGCAACACACGATTGTCGACAGAAACATATCGCTACCCGCGGCTGTCTACTTAGACTGATCGCTTGCCAACATATAGAGATATACCAGCCCGCAGGGGATTATCACGTGGGTTGTTCGTCCTCTTCGGACAATGTGCGGTTCATTGCACTATTCCGGTGTGCCCTTTCATGCACGATCCCAGGAAAGATCTTCTGTTCAGGCAGGCTGTCGGATTTCACACTATTATTCAACCCCACCGAGCCGGCGTTACTCGTCATGGAACCAGACATTTCATCAGACAAGGCATCACCCAAGTTTGGAACGAGGGCGCTAGGATTTGGGAGAGGCGATTTATCAGCTTTTTGACTGTCTCTAGTCAAGGGTTCCAGATTGCTGGTGTTGGATACTTCTCCAGATCCCTGGGTAAGGACCGGAGAGTGCTTGAGTCTTTCTGGTAAATCTGCTACTCGTCAGACTGACACCACTTTGCTTGGATAGCGATTAGACTTACTCTGACGCTTCTTGTCTGCGGCTAGAGGTGAGCCTGTTGGTGCGGGTATTTTGGATTGAGATTCCGCTATACCGGTATAACGTTCAATTCTGGCATATTGTCAGTTTTGCCCGTTCGGATATCTTGAACCGCCCTGTCTACAAGACCGATGCGTATCGATATGTGACTGTGGAGGTGAAACATACAGCGCCAGCTCGCTTACGAGCGTTTCATTCCTAAATTCCTCACGGATGTCGGGAACATTGCTCTTGGCCACGTTATTCCCTGCAACTCCGGGGAGATGGCAGTTTGAACCGAGCCACCTATGCTTCAACGAGAGCTCAAATCCACTTTGCTTCACTGAATGTTTTGCAAGCTCACACATGTCGACAGCGCTGAATTTGTAGATTTGGGCAGCAACAGAATATTCCTCAATCAGTGGCTCCTTGGTGAAAGCAAATTGCAACGGATCATCAGTAGACAATGACACGTTCAGACCGCGCTTGAAAAAGTTGGCACACGGGTTCTTGTCGTAGGTCAAAAATAAGGCGTTGTTGCTGAGTGGGGACATGGCAATTCCGATCTGATCTAGATAGAACAGATACTGTAGCAAAGGGACTTTTCTTAGTAGAATGCCGTGGCTAATGCTGTGGCAGCAGAGGAATCCGGCTGCAAGATGGTCAGGGTCTCCGGCCTCTCCACAATGAGGTCTCAGCACAAATGTGTTAAAGCCTCGCCGTTTCCGCCAAAAGTTGAGTGATGCAATGTTTGCAAACATGAAATAGATCCAGTAGCTGTACGGCGGGTTTTGTTTCGTGTTCCATTCCCTTGGGATTGGGTATTTTCTGTAGAGTCGCCGCTCCGCCTTGCTCTCGTCGTCGACGCTGTCAAAACCAACAACTCGCTGCAGGAAAATATGAAGTTTGGGGTGGCTGCGTGGGTCTTTTGTCACCTCAAACAAGGGCTGAAAAACGTTCGTGATCACTTGCGCAAAGTTCTCCATCATCCCGCTCGATTTGTATACATCGTAGAGTCGAGGCACCTGGATGAGCCAGCGGACGTTAGGGGAGAACAATTTATTGTCGACCACCCAGGCTGCAAGCTTATCCCATTCCTGGATTGATCTCCCGTAAATCGAGATACGCCACTCCACCATCTGATATTTGCTAGACTCTAGATCAGAGATGACTTCTTTTGTGATTTCTGCGAGATAGCGGCCCTTGATATAGTTGTCTGTTTTCAAGAATATTTCTCGGAGGCGCGACTCGCCAACGGGATTGTATTTAAGATTAAATTTGTCAAAGCGATGGAAAGAATCCGTGTGGGCCTGTAATGTCTTAGATATGTGCAGCTTACTTCCCCATCAATGGAGTGGTGTTACTCACATGCATGTCGAGGGTATCAATGCTCAAGTCGTACGCCGTTAAGTTGATGCTTTCGAAAACCTCCTTCAACGTTAAATGCTTCCCATCCCTGAACAAAACCACCTCGTCTGGAGACTTCTTCATCTTGCTCTTGATGAAACGAAGAAGATGCTTCTGGTTCATACATGCGGAGTGGTGGACGTGGGTATCGACTTTGCGAACATTATAGAAGTCTCTGTGGGGAACTCGTTTGCTGTCTGCTATCTCCTGGTACTCATTTAATAGAGTATAGAGCTGGAACTTTCCCTCCAGGTAGGAAAGCCTCTTGAATGCGAAGCTTTTTGCTGGACCATCCGTCGAGACGTCGATAACAGCGTCCAGATCCATGTAGAAATCCCTCAACGAAGGGATTTCCACGACCGGTTGATGAGCAGTCATCGCATCATCATTTTCATACACTTGATACACGCTGTTTTCATCTGTTTGAAAGTTCCAACTAGATGAGTCTGGAAGCGGACATTCGGCTATATCAAAGTCTTCGCCGATGTCCTGACCCATCTTTCTTCTGGTGTGCTCTCCACGATGCTGATCACTGGGTTTACCGCTCCCGCCTTCCCAGGCGGGCTCTGGGGGTGGCGGATAGATTCGCCAGCCTGGCAGGTCTTTGGGGTTATCCTCGGGACCTTGCAGTGACAATTGGATGTATTTGGACCGGCGGTCAAGCAAACGCGAGATCTTGTGGCATATGACATTTAATTCTGACGTGACTGCATTGCTATCAGCCGCGATGTTCACCATACCATGTGCGGTCCCTGGGTTATCATGCAATGATTGCATCGTAGCCAAGAGGTTGTCCCTGGCATTGGACGTCCCGAAGGGAGCACTGATTCCACCAGTCTGCTGATGATGGTTGTCTGTGCCAACACCGTAGTGGCCCAATGACGAATGTTCGGGGCCTGGGTGTTGGTATTCCCCGATGGGAGGAGTGGCAATATCGTCGGTCACCTGCTGGTTACCAACCTCCGGCTTTGCAGTCGTGTCCGGTGCGTGGTCTTGCATATCCCCCATTCGAGCGGCCGCTGCATGAGAATTCGACATCGCAGGGGTCTGCTGCGACTGGTCGCCATCGGTAGCACCTCGGGACTCCAGTTGATGATGCTGGTAGAAAAGCTTTGCTTCCGCGTGGCTCATTGACTTCTCAAAGGCATAGTCATAGGTGGCCGTCCGGAGTTGCCTATCTCTCGGAAGGATATCCTGTGGTGAGGCTGCAGAATCGTCTTCTGGGGAGGCTTGGCCGGCTTCTTTCTCGCTGAAAGGGGTCGGAGGGGACGGGTTGCGGTCTTGTAGAGGTGGCTTGGATGTGCCTGAAGGGTCGATACCCAGGCCGGAATTCGAACCGGACTGGGCGTCGGGGGTTGACTGGAAGGAGTCCATAGTTGGGCAGAAGTCGGCGATGTACTGAGAAGCCGAGTAAGACTCTGTTGCAGGTACCGCGTGGGATTGCGGAACCAATTGGCCTGCTGAACGCGTGGGAGGTAGTTACACCCAGCCAACCCAAAGCACTCACCGCAGATGGATCGGGTGCGTCACAGAGGATCAGATAACAGAAGAACCAGGTCAGGATGTCATGGCACGGTTACCCCAGCACAAATCAGCTGGGCGACACGGGGAGATGAGCGGATTCGGGGGGAGATTCTGGGTGAAGACGGTAGAGTCATGAAGATGTTGGGAGCTTCAACGAGCGAGCGATCGCGACTGGTCTAGACTTCTGGATCGGGTGTATCATACCGTGTTTTACCAGTACGAGACGGGTAAGGACCCCATAGGCTGCCAAGTAAATTCCCACACACACCGCCTTCCGGTCTGAGGCAAATGACGTACTCCGTTACCAGCCCATACAAACAAACCGTGACCTCTCCTTATCCTGCTGATGCCTACTTGTCATCCTCTCTCATGATTGCTTCTCCTTCTTTCTTCCTCTCCCTCCCCCGCAAGACTTACACTCACGACAACCTGGTTCTCCTGCCTCAAGGTTCTTCACTCCAATCTGCTAGGATTCCTTCATGAAGCCCTGTCTCATTCATTTCTAGCGTGGAACCCACCCCCGTACAATCTCTCCTCCCCCTTACTCCCCCGCATCTCCATCCCCGTCAAGTCAATCCTTTTGGTGAGCACCCCAATTGGATATTCTATACCGACAGGAAGTGTTACAGCTCCTAATGTGCCATGTTTAGCACAGGTAGAAGCCATTACAGCCTCCCCCCGAAATGTCAACGCTCAACCTGTCATCGAATGGTCCCTCGATATCGAAGAGTTACCAGACCGTGGTCAACTCCCCACCCCCGAGTAACAACCCCGCCGGTTCCTCCACATACGGTCAGTGGGCGGTTTTCTCGGTGTCGACGCCTCTGGTAAATGCCTTCCAGCGTGATACTGGCAACAAGGAGAGCGTACTCAAGGTCCAGACCTCTGGAGGTGAGTGAAGGATGGCTCCGAAGATCACAGCCTAAGCTGACCACCTGCGCAAAAGAGGGCGAATTGGAGGACTTGATTGATGAATTTTCGGAAGGGAAGGTCCAGTTCGCCTTCGTCAAAGTCACCTGCCCAAACACAGGTCTTCCTAAGAACGTCCTCATTGCTTGGTGTGGTGAGGGTGTTCCCGAGCGGACCAAGGGTTATTTTACAAGCCACCTGGCTGCTGTCTCAAAGCTGTTGCACGTAAGACACCACCGATTGCTACCAAACACACTTTTCTTGTCTACTAACACGGACGCCATCAGGGTTACCATGTGCAGATAACTGCACGGGCAGACGGAGATTTGACCCCGGAAGGGATCATACAGAAGGTCGGGGATGCGTCTGGTTCGAAATATTCTTCCGGTCCGGAGCCGCAAGTTTCGCACGCTCCCAAGCCCCCAGTAGCTAGCAAACCCGTCTTCACCCCATCCAGGGCCGTGAGTGGTGCCCCTTCCAACCCCTCGACGCTTCCCCTCAGGAATATCCCGAAACCCAGTGGCGATGATGATGGCTGGGGTCCCGACGCTCCTCCAGTGACCAGGACTGGCCTAGAAAAAGTGCAGCCTGCCTATAAACCGACAAAGGTCAACCTCCAAGAACTGAGATCCGGAAACCAATCTACTCCAAGCAACGCAGGCATTGCTGGCGAAGAACAGCCCGGTGTTGTGAAGGGCGGCTATCAGCCCGTGGGAAAGGTAGACATCGCTGCGATCAGGAGGCAAGCGCGTGAAGCTGGTGAACTCAAAGATGAGAGACCGGAGCCCGTGAAAGGCGCATACGAGCCAGTCGGAAAGGTCGACATTGCTGCCATTCGGGCTAGAGCACAGAACCCGGATCATTCCGCAGCCTCCAAGCCGACTCCGGCTCCGGCAGACGACGTCCCTACTCCTGGAGACGTTCGATCTGCTGAGCCCATCGCCCTTCCGAGCGACTCGGGTCGTTTGACGAGCCTGCCGAAGCCGAAGGTCTCAAACAAGTTCGGCGGCGGTCAAGCATTTACCGGAACCAAGCCTCCTCTTCCTAGCGATCCAGTGGTGAAACCGACGCCAACGGCTGCCCCAGTTGGGGGTGCGAGCAGAACGTTCGCTGACGAAGGAGGGAAGACCCCAGCACAAATATGGGCGGAGAAGAAAGCTCGAGAGAGGGGAGAGGGCTCTAGCACGGCCTCGCCCGCCAATACCCCCACCCCCCCGATTCAGGATCAGCTCAGCGGCCGTGGAGAATGGAAGAGCTCGTACACCGGGAAAACTTGGGCTCCCGTCCAGACCACTCATACCGGCAAATCTATCGGAAGCAACGCGTCTCAGGCAGCCGCTAATACGGTTGACGATACGCCTGAACCCGAGTCTCAGGCACCTCAGCCGAGCGTGGGTGCTATCCGCGACCAGCTCATGCGTGAGCAATCCAAGAACCCAGAGCCGATCCCTCCGAGGCCTGCAGATATCCCGACTGGTGGACATACCATTCCCTTGCCCGGCCTTCCCACGGCCCCTGCGGAGGCAGAAGCCGTCGAACCGGAGTCGCATCAGGTTGCACCGAGCCCGCCTCCGCAGCCACGGTCTCCGACACCCCCGACACCTCCTGTACGTGAGGCCTCTCCGATCCGTGTTGCGATGCCGGTTGGACGATCGGTTGCGGATGCTCACGACGAGCAACATGCGCCGCCTCCAGTGATCCCCGCGGAGAGTCTGAGTGAGACGGTGCCGAAGGAACAAGATTTGGAGGATGACACCCACGACGTAGCGAGGGCAACCGCAGAGGTTACGGCTGAAAACACCCTCCCGGGTGGAGGTATTCAGGCACTTGTCCAGTACGACTACGAAAAAGCAGAAGACAACGAGATAGAGCTCAAAGAAGGAGAGTATGTGACCGACATTGAAATGGTCGACCAGGACTGGTGGCTCGGCTCCAACGCTCGTGGAGAAAGGGGTCTTTTCCCCAGCAATTACGTTGAAGTGGTTGAGGCCACCGAGCAACCTGCGGCGACGCACACCCAGGCCGCCCCCGAGCCTGCGCCTCCGGTCGAGTCGACCCCAGCGCCAGCTGCGAGCGCGGCGGATGGACCTACTGCCGTCGCGTTGTATGACTATGAGGCCGCTGAGGACAATGAGCTGAGCTTCCCGGAAGACGCTGAAATCGCAAATATTGTAAGTTGATTGCCCTTACGAGAAAGGATTTCGCTCCTGGGGGGAATCAATGAGGCTGTATTCTGCCAACATCCGCTAACTATGTTGATTAGGAATTCCCGGACGATGACTGGTGGTTTGGTGAATATAACGGTCGCCGGGGTCTCTTCCCGGCCAACTACGTTGAACTGCGCAAGTAGGAACGAAAAGGGAATGCGTGGAGGAAATCCGGGAAATAAAAAAGCTACAGATTTTATGATTGTCTTGGGTGGTTTGGATCTGTACATAGCCTAAGTCCGCTGAATCTGATGTATACAAAGTAAACCCGTTAAGCTAAAGTTAGCTCGAACCTCCGAAAATCTCCGGCCATTACATCAGCACTATCACGTGACCTCGACCGGCTCACGGGCGACCTGGATTGTTTGATCTCATCCGCGCGATTGATACCGAGCAGCAGACACAAGGGTGAGCTTCGCCTTGTGGTGTATCCGTGTGACAGCAACCACCTGAAGGTGCATAGCAGCGTCGACTACTCATTGCCGGGACTTCTGTTCTGCCCTGTGTCCCCTTGATCGGGGTCGACGCGTTTTTCTGCGAGCAAACATCCCATCCAACCGGTGGCGCCGTTCCCCCGCGAGATTTCACTCTGGTCCTTCGACAACATGGCATCACTAAGCGAGGATCTGCTCGTCACCGTCAACAAGCTTCAAGACCTGGTTTTCAACACAATTGGGAATGATTCTCTCGATTTACCGCAGATTGTCGGTTCACCCCCTACCCTTCGCATTGATAGAGGGCGCTGACACCTAGGCAGGTTGTGGTAGGGTCTCAATCGTCGGGGAAGTCCTCTGTGCTCGAAAATATCGTCGGGAGAGACTTTTTGCCGAGAGGCAGCGGTATTGTCACGAGACGACCATTAATTCTACAGCTTATCAATATCCCTAGCGAGCGTCATGACAGGCCTTCGACGGATGATGTCCACGTGCCTCACACGGCCGCCAGTGTCGCGGGACAGAATGAATGGGCTGAATTTCATCACCTTCCTGGTCGGAAGTTTGACGACTTTGCGCTCGTGAAGCAGGAGATCGAAGCCGAGACCGCTCGAATCGCTGGAAGCAACAAGGGTATCAATCGACAGCCGATCAACCTGAAGATCTTTTCTCCTCATGTTCTCAACCTCACCATGGTTGACCTGCCGGGGTTGACCAAGGTACCTATCGGAGACCAACCATCGGACATCGAGAAGCAAACCCGTGCCTTGATACTGGAATATATAGCGAAACCGAACAGCATCATCCTTGCCGTGTCCCCTGCGAATGTTGACCTTGTTAACTCGGAAGCATTGAAATTGGCTCGTCAAGTTGACCCTATGGGCCGACGAACAATTGGTGTTTTGACGAAACTAGACCTCATGGATCATGGAACCAATGCCATGGATATCCTTTCCGGTCGTGTGTATCCGTTGAAGCTTGGATTTATCGGAGTGGTCAACCGATCCCAGCAGGACATCCAGTCCGGGAAGTCCTTGTCTGAGGCTCTACAAGCCGAAGTTGACTTCTTCCGACACCACCCCGCCTACCGGAACATGGCCAACCGCTGTGGCACGCAATTCCTGGCGAAAACGCTGAACACGACGTTAATGTCTCATATCCGCGATCGACTCCCTGACATCAAAGCTCGCCTGAACACTTTGATGGGCCAGACCCAACAAGAACTTGCCAGCTACGGGAACAAACAGTTCAGCGGCAAGGAACACCGCGGATCGTTGATCCTGCAACTTATGACCCGTTTTGCCTCATCCTTTATCTCCTCTATTGATGGAACTTCCTCCGAGATCTCCACCAAGGAATTGTGCGGAGGAGCTCGCATTTACTATATTTTCAACTCCGTCTTCGGCAATTCCCTCGAGACCATCGACCCCACGCACAACTTGACCGTCTCTGACATTCGCACGGCAATCCGGAACTCGACTGGACCACGACCGAGTTTGTTTGTCCCCGAGCTTGCTTTCGACCTTCTAGTGAAGCCTCAGATCAAGATGCTGGAGGCTCCTAGCCAGCGATGTGTGGAGCTGGTTTACGAAGAGCTTATCAAGATTTGCCACACATGTGGCTCGCAAGAGCTTTTGCGTTTTCCCCGGCTCCAGGGAAAACTAATCGAGGTGGTCTCTGACCTTCTTCGTGAGCGCTTGGGCCCTTGCTCGGCCTATGTGGAGTCTTTGATTTCCATACAAAGGGCCTATATCAACACGAATCACCCCAACTTCCTCGGTGCGGCAGCCGCCATGTCGTCTATCATCCAGAACAAGCAAGACCAGGAAAGGAAAGCGGCCCTGGCGGAAGATAGAAAGAAGCGCGAGAAGAGACGTCTGAAAGAACTTGGAGGTGTTAATGGCAATGTAGCCGCTTCCCCGGAAGACGAGGAGGAGCAAAACGCCGACTCCAAGGGGCAGAGCCTCCCTATCAGGAGTCAATCAGCCAGAGGAACACGCAGCATGTCTCCCCACGTGGGTAAGGCTCAAGAGGGTAGTATTGCGGCGTCTCTGAACGGCGCGCAGTCGGGTTCCCATGCTGTCTTCGGCGGAGCCAACACCACTCGCGATTCCTTCCTGAACTATTTCTTTGGCAAGGATGGCACCCAACTCTCTACTCCCTTCCCCCAGCCATCGGGCCAATCCAAACAGTCTAGTCATGCCGTCGACGCAAGCATTAATCACAGCAACCGCCGAATGGAGATGCGTTCTCCCGTCATGCCGGCAGAGGATTACGCTGCCCCAGCTGAGTTCGGCGGCGATGTTGCCTCTCTTGTATGTCTCGCCCGTGACAGCCGTGTGGAAGTCTGCTAACTTGTTATCCTAGGAGAACTCTACCGAGCCGAGCCTATCGGACCGTGAACTTTTGGAGACTGAATTGATCCGCCGGCTGATTTCGTCCTACTTCGGTATCGTCCGGGAGACAATCGCGGACCAGGTACCTAAGGCTATCATGCACCTTCTGGTGAACCACAGCAAAGATGTTGTGCAGAACAGGCTTGTCAGTGAACTTTATAAAGAAGATCTCTTTGGCGAGCTTCTCTACGAGGACGATGGCATCAAAGCAGAGCGGGAGAAGTGTGAAAAGCTCCTGGAGACCTACAAGGAGGCCGCCAAGATTGTCGGCGAGGTCTTGTAACCTCTCCATGGAGTCTCGACTGTGGGCGATGGTATGTAACACAAGACACGGCACGATGAGGAGCTGTATGATGGCGATGTATACAATTGTATTTTCCTTTTGTAACTGTATGCTAGAGCTTGTTCCCTGCATTTTAGCAAGGTTCTCGGTGTGAAGATCCTTTGGGCAGCTGCTTTGTGCAGGCATTTGTTTTCCTGTCCATAACAAGACCTGTACACTAAAAGACATGCCCAAGTCCACATTTGCATGACAGTCTTACATATTAAACATATTTTCTAGATGCCGATAATACATGGGGTTTGGAGCTCCAATGGCGATCTGAGCGTCCGATGCAAAGTACATGTATTCTATTCCAAAATGCCGTGTAGTTAGTTGGTCAACTTCGCTTAACCTTCGCTTTTCTCAACCGGGCACCTTCGAACCCGTACAATGCACCTCCCACGAAAACAAAAAGAGCGCCTACCAGGACACCAGGCGCAAGGGTGTTTCCAAACAGATGGATAGAAATCAGCAGCGAGACCAGCTTGCGGACGTTCAACACGATGGTCACTGTCAGCGAAGACGATTTGGCGGCCAGTAGATGGACGCCACGGATACACAGATACTGAGTCAAGGCATTCATAACGAGGAAAAGCACCTGCATTGGAATGCTTTCAAGAGCGCTGTAGAGAGCGTTCCAATTTTGGAGACCCGCGAGGGCCTCGGACGTAGCGTTGATGATCCACGTGAGGTATGGTCCAGTTTTCGAAGCGTCGGTGGTGGGGAGGTTTCCAATTCCCACAGATCCAGTGGACTCTAGCGCGGAAGCCCACTTTCCTGAAAGACCTTCGAGCTGCGAGAGCAGGGAGGGGGACGATAAGAGTCCTCTAAAATGCGTCGAAATATGTGTATATGCAGGCAGGAAGAAGGGCAAGGACAGGGTGTGGGAGTAGAAGAGAGCCTCCTTCCAATTATCTCTGCCGTAGGTCTCGTACAGTCGATCGGCGTAGATACCCTGGAAAGCGGAAAGAGCCATGGCCAACGCAAGAATGGTAAAGCCAACCACCGAATCGGTAAGAGAAGAATCATTCCCAATGTTGATCGGTTGGCCCTTCTCGTGAGCATCGGCCAAGGCCGAAGCGATGACACCAACGGTCAGCATCGCAACGGCGAGCATCTGACCATGAGAGTAACGCCTGCCATTGTAGATGTACCCAATCACCATGGATGCAACGGGGCCCGCGGACCTTATGATGATGTGTAATGGGACGGATATCTTGTATGCGAAAGCCCAGTTGTTTAATAGGTTCACTGACAGAAAATATGCGGTGTAGATAATCCATGACCTCAACGGTATAGCAGGCCGCGTCAGGAATCCGGACTGCGGGCCAGCAGAAAGCGATATAAAACTGGGCGCGGTAAATAATGCGGTGAGGACAAATTGAGCGAATGTGATCAAGGGACCTTTTGAATTGTTAGACGAAAGGTGGGTGGGCGACTCGAGGTAGAGCTGGGTGCTGAGCACATACCGGAACTAGGTTGCTCTCTTCATTGCAACAGTTAGAATGCATTTGTGATAGTTTATTGAGAATTGGACAAGCACTCACTTAATAATGGCTTCGAGGGTAAAGACCTAGGATACCACGTCAATTGCTGAACATGCGTTGACTTCGAGACAACCCACATTGGTACAACAGCCACCGAAGATCAGTGAGACCATCAAGACAATGCTCGTCCAACTGGGGATGGAGGCATGAGTCACGGCGGCTACTATGCTGGCCGGACTGGACCGCAACTCTGCCGATTCGGTCTTCCGACCTATCGTGTTGGTGTCATGGCGTACAGTTCCATCCGACCATGAATCCCGCGGCGTTTCCGTGTTGTTGACATTATGCCGAACCATTTTTCATTCTCGAAACAATCTCCCGCCCGAGTGTATACAGATTGGACTGGGGAAGGAGCGGAATATTGACAAAGGAAGGGAACGGAAATCAGGAACGTGCAAGAAGTGGAAGAGCAAGTTGGCGTTTGCTGTCGGCGAGTTTCACTGCATGGATCGGCTTAGTCAGCTGTGCGTTGAATTCCAACACATCGCCATGTATATGGTACTAGTATTGACTATTGTGAAGGAAGCCCCAAAAATGTCGCCAAGAACTCAATCATCCAATATATCATCATCACTCAAAATCAGCTTTTCCTCCCGGTCGTCATTGCCAACGGGCAGTTGTGGTCCAAAAACGCTCCTGTTGCCTGAAGAAGACTTCAGCTTGTATGGCTTCGAAGTCTCGTCGTTTGTAGAAGGGTCAGCCAACTCAGTTTGGAGATAATCCGAATCTCCTTCCAGCACGTCACTGTGGGTTTCACCAAACCGGGTGAGTTGCTGAAGTTCCTGCGTCTCCGCTGGGTCGGAAGAGATCGCGGCCATGTACGGAAGTTGGTAGAGTAGCAGATCACTGCGAGATGTCATAGTCACGGGTGTCGGTTTCTCATTATTTGTCGGATGATTTGGCCTTCTGCGAGATGTCGACGATTGGACGCTTCTCACGGCTAACCCCCTGAATGGATCCAATAACCTCTGCCTCCATATACCAACAAGGTCGTTAATTTCCTCCATGTCGTGTACGAGGCGGAACAAAGCGGGAAAGTACATCTGGTGCGCGTTGTATCTGCGGCCGGAGTGACCAGTTGGTCTGGAGCACCTCTTCACCGGGTGCGGAAGCGAGAACAAAAGGCCTCGCGTCGCCACTTGGAAGCTGAGCTCGTCCTGTCGTAATACGTCGAGTCCGGCGTTACTCCTATAAACAACAGCTTTAGTGGCCGGCCGAGACGGCGTCCCGTTGCGGTTGCTGGCAGACAGCAAGTCACTGTCAGACAACGCGTCTATGCACCCGTTTGTGCATTCAATAAAAGATGCGCCATCACAAGACGGTACATAATTCTCATGCAGGGCGCTAACAAATGTTTGAACATCCGTTCCTGTTTCATCAATGAGCTCATCGACAGAGACCTGAGAGGCTTCTGGTCGATCATGTTGGCTCAGGTGCGGTGGGGGCGAGGGTTGTCTCCCGCCTGCTTCTGCAGCATCGGTCTCTTGCCGTTTATTGTACACAATCTTCCCCACGGCGTGAAATATCCCCAGGCTATTCTCCCTCTGCGCAATTGACTCCAGGGCCTGCACCTCCGTAGGGTTTGCGGGTTGATTTGTTTTACGTAGACTCTTACCCTTGCGAGACTGAGCCTTGAGGCTTTTTGCTGCTCCGGGCCGGAGACGGAGAAACTCCAGAGAATTTATTGCACTTCGTATGTCGCCGGTCCTGGAGATTGCCTGCAGCACAGAATGTGATGGCTTTGTGTGATTCCCTGAATATCGAGCGTCCTTATCTAGGACTAGCCCTAGGGCTTTGTACATGAACGTTGGGGCAATGCTGTTGAAATCGATAATGGTCGTATTGGGGTGTCTGCAGATCTCCGCTCCAAGCAGTCGATGTACCGTTATATTGTCTGACAGGGAAGAGTCTGAATTCAGCTGAGTCTCGGATACAATGATCACAATAGGGGCCCTGGTGTCTCCGCTGGCTCGTTGCCAACTGGGAAGCGTTGTGTTCGTCTCTGTGCCCGATGTGGCCAGACATCGTTGGAGAGCTAATCGGAAGGCTCCTAAACTTGGCGAGTTTCGGTTCAATGTTGGAAACTCCTCGATAAGTATAACACGGTGAGGTGTGTGAGGTGTGTTGACATTGTGAGTGTCTCCACGAAGACCAGCTTCCGAATCGAGTTCGAGGCCTCCATAACTATTGCCACGGTCGAGAAATTCGTCAAATCTTTTGCTAACCGAGACATAATCACTTGAGGTGTAATCTGAGACTGGTGGATTTTTCCACTCCACAATCTCTAGACCTAGTGATTCTGCTAGCAATGAAACTGTGGTGGTTTTCCCACTCCCTGCAGGACCTCGGAGAACGAGCAATTTCTACCATGCGTTAGTGACGGGGCAACGAGAAAATACATCGAACTCGCGACAGGAGCGGTCTCACATGTCTACTGTTCCCCCGCAGTGCATCCTTTATCCAGTTGTTTACGTCGGCGACCTTCTTCTTGTGCACTGCCAACTCATCCAAATCCCGGGGAGGATACCGTTGAGCCCAGGGAAGCTGGCCATCGAGCGACGGTGTCGGGGGCGGCGACTTCTTCCTCCGATCGGTGGCTAACGGGACTATGAATCGTTTCGGCGGGTTGCTGCGCCTCGTAGTACGGTTCGCGGTATGGGATGGAAGTTGGTGCGACTGGCTTTGAGTAGTCGCGGGGGTAACAGAATTCCGTCCTCGCGAGGTGTCTTCGTCTGCAAAGCTGTTAAATAATTCGTCATAGGAGTCATAATCATCAATGATATCGTCGTCATCCTCGTTTCCGTTTATAGAGGAGGATGGTATTCGCGCGTTCTCCGGATTCGAGCGCTCGAAATAGCCGCGGATTGACTTGTTCCCGACGGATTTCTTTCTGGACGGCGATTCGGGGCTTCTCCGTTTCCCAGAAAGGGTGGTTGATGAGGCCCCTAGAGAGGAATCGACCTCGTTGTATCTTGGACTCTCGTCGCGCGGCTCCTCATCGCACAGGTAGACAGTTGAGCTTCGTTGCCGCTTGGTGGAACGGGCCGTCATCATGTAGAGAAGGGACGGACATGGGATGAAGACATTGTAGGAATGCCGGCAGCTCGGCCAAAAGGACGGTTGGGGTGGTAGTGGTGTTGGATAAATTCCAGCTCGGAATTCTGGTCGCGACGAAGTAGGTAGCTAAGCTGACCGCCCGCCGCCAAGCTCACTACGTAATGGCGCTCTTCATATATCGGAGTATAGATACGAGTAAACAGACCATGCCAGAATCCATTATGGGTATATTTGTCAGAAAAAAATATATATACAGTGACAAGAAAGAATCCAAGTAGAATATTACCCCCCAAAAACATCATAGTAATAGTCATCATCAAGGCCTTCTCGGGATGGAACAACTGGTGCGTCGCCCGCAAACACTCCATCGTCGAATCGGATATTCAGAAGACGAATTTTGAACCCGTAGTTGCTGACCAGCGTAATCAATTTGCTAGTTTCTGATGTTATAGGCTGTTGGTTCAAGAGCATGAGCAGTCCGTCAAGCCACTCAGACGCAATACTCGGGGACTGTGGTCGGAGGCCGAGAAGGACATTCTCCTGTGCCGTCTTATTGTTGGAATGAGAGCCATTGGCATTGGCCCTGGGGGATCCATCCGCCGCCGCGTATCCGTGTATGGTAATCTTCGTGGAAGAGACTGGTTGCGATGCGCTCTTGACAGTCGACAACGACGAGTCATCTGGCGCGGTGGAGATATTGGAGACGACGGAAGAGACAACCGACAAGTCGACTGGTGAAGATCAGTATCGGAGGGAGAAACAAGCATTAAAGGGAACCTACTTTTCTCCGGTAAAGCGTCAAGCTCTGGGCGCCCATCGCCCATGCTGTCAAAGTGTCCAAAATGGAGATATCTTCGATTGTGTGACAACTGGACGAATTTCCAGGCTGTCTCACTCGACGCCGCGCCGTCCGTTTTCCCTTGACTACCACGTGGAAACCATGCACCTTGTAGAAGGCATCGGATCCTCTGCTCCTTAACAAACTGGAGAGCTTCGTGATGCAATTCCTCGCGGATCTGCCTCAGATGTTGACCCCAGAAGTCTTCATATGTCAGCTCCAAGATCTCCATCTGGAGCTCACGCAGCCGGCTATACTCGAAGTCAGCCAGTTCTTCCTCCACGTCCTGGACATCTTTCGTCCGAGGCGCTCCCCCGACTACCGACTCAATCAGGATGCGAACCAGCTCCACAATTTTGTCATAGTCCTCCAACTCCGCCTCGGTAGCTTTCCACAGACGGAGGAAGGCGTGCAGTCCGGCTACATGCAACCTGGTCCAGTGCAGGAGCAGGGGCTTAAATAGCTTGTCAAGATTAGAACGAGACTCCATTATCAGATAACTCTTGGAGTCCTCCATTTCGGACTTGTCCACCTCAAAGTGATCGTACAGGATGGACGTGACCGATAATGATGCTCGTGCAATGGGGCACCGGTGTTTGGGCGGCTTTGTAGACTGCTCGAGAAGGATCTGCTGGAACCCGTCCTGATGGTTTCGGACATAATCGGCCAGATCCATCATGCCCAGAAACCCCATACTCTCGAACTGCATGACCGGACTCTCCGATTCGAACCCAAGTCGTCTCCATTTCTCAGGGTTGTGTCTCTTCGACCGGCGCACATCGTTCGTATCGTCGGTTCCCTTAGATTGGTTGCGTTCGGGGTTACTCGCCAGGTGGATCCCCTTCAATGCCCGGCGATGCTCTGGATTTTCGAGGTCCAGCGAGATGTCCCGCCATTTCCGGAGGAGCACCTTGGTGAGAGATTGAAATTCGATGAGCGGGTGCGCATGATCCTGCAGGGTGGACCCCTGCATAAGGGAATAAACGGCTCGGATCACGCCCAGATCTTGGAGTTTTTGGATGAATTTTGGCCATTCCGATTCCGAGTCATTGGTGATCGAATCGCGCATCAGCGAGTTGATCAGCTGCAGGGCGTTCGCGCAAAGCGCATGGTCGGCAGACGACAGTCGACTAACGAGCATTTCCAGAAACTGCGGGTATATGGCGATTGCGGGCTTCAGAGCTCGAAACCCAAAAGCTCCTCCTTGTGAAGAACGCCGGCCGGTATGCGGATGTGACACGATCGATACGAGGATGGACATTGCGCCGCGGAGTATGTTCACCAGCGGATGGGTCACGATGAGTTCCACGATCTAGAAGCCGACATAAGTGGTTAGTATGTGCGTTGAGGAATGGGGCTCAGAGTGTGAGGTTCCCCAACGTACTCTCTCGACCACTTCTTGGTCTACAAACTCCCATCCCTTGTCCACTTCCAGCAACCTTGCGAAGCTTGTCAGGCTGTAGGCTAGTGTGTTTCCTGTGGCATGCAGGGTCAGGTAACGTAACCTGGTCAACCCACCCTCCGCAATGAAGATATCTGCAAAGGAGGGGTCTCCAATGCTACCCTGGAGCTTGAACACGGCCATTTTCCGGACCGCATCCTCGTCACTGCCTAGTCTCTCGACTAGCTCGGCAATGTTGCTCTCCATTGCGAACGAAAAGGAGTATTGAGTGCAGCAGGATCGCAACGCTACCGAGAATAAATTGGCATGGAGGAAGGTGATTCTCAATCAGTGAGTCGCCGGGGTGATCATCGGAGAGCGTCAATGGGGGATTTGAGAAGCAACTACCCACGTCGGAGGCTGCTGAAGGGGTCGATGTAGGGAAACCAAGTCGGACGCCAAGAAGCGCTGTCGTACGCCGTACCAGATGTAAGGAACGAATGTGTGTTCCACGGTCCGATTGGAATTTGCTGGAGATCTTTGCTCCTCGAGGGTGATTCCAGCGAGGTCCTTGGGGTTCACGAACTAACTATGGACCATTCGTTAGTCAGGGGTAGACCCAGAGTATTAGTCCATCTCCACCGCTGTGGGGCGTTTCTGTGAGGCGTTATGATGAATGCACCGTAGGTGTACACGCAGTAGAGTCGAAGAATTGATTGATTATGAGACAGTACGGTAACTGTATGGCGTGGTAGAAGGCAGAGCTGGAGGCAGAGAGGTCGTATGGAGGAAGTGTGTATTGTTGACTTGTTGACACGAGTGACCGACTATGTGGCCTGAGGCACCCGCGGCAATTTCCTTATCAAATGTTTCTTGATGATTCTCCCTCCAACTTCTCTCCTCCATCTTCCTACATACTTAGGCCCTCCATCTCCTGGCCCTGGACAGTTCATACCCTTCTCTTTCCACATAGCTTTTGGTCTCGCACGTCCTTTCGTCGGTGTCCATATTCTCTTCGTCTCTGTCTGGCCTCACTTCGTGGAGTCCCTTCCATCGTCCACGCCTTTTCACGCTTTTGTTTTCAATGCCCAACCGCCCATGAATCTCTCCAACTACTTCAATCCCACCACTTCTTTTCAGCCTGGAATTCCATGCAGTGCTGCCGAGCAGGATGACCCAGTGACTTCCAATTCAAGCTTGAAAAAGCGGAAGAGGGACCATGTTTCGCCAGACGCCATCAGCGTCAACAGAAAGTAAGTGGAAGCACGAGAGGAGCTCTTGCCAGGTCACTGATGCGTCTATCCCAGTACGAAATTCATGCCGTCATCAATCTCTCACTTGAATTCGCCTATCCTCGTCCAGTACGCCGAGTTACCCAGGGAACCTGCCGAGCCGTCACATCGTCCGCGGAGCTTTGCTCGAAAACGACGTGTTCTCCAGCAGCCCTACCACCAGACACAGCACCCTCCGTCTTATCTCCACAACCAGCTGCAGCCGTTTCAACCGAATCCTGCACAGGCCAAGCTGCTGTCGCCAAATCTCTGTGTCACGACCGCCTCCGATACCTCCTCCCCTCCAATTTCTCCCAAAACCCTCGTTCCGACCCCCTACCCTCTGCAGCAGAATTACTGCACGTCCGCGTCGTGTCTAAGACCGTGTCACATTTGCCATAGACGCCCGACGACGCGGGAGGTTCTTGACGCCTACGCGGACTGCGACCTTTGTGGCGAACGAAGCTGCTACATTTGTCTCCGGCAATGCGATGACCTCGATTGCGTCGGATCGATCAATCCCATTGTGGAGATGACGTTGTCTACGGACCAGCCCGATGCGCCGCAGGGTTCTATGGACGACGACGGGGCTAGACAACGCCGGAAGATATGCTCGTGCTGTGCAGTCGAGGGCATGACGGAGGAGGGAATTGAAATTGTCCGATGTCTCGACTGCATGCGAAACCATGTGTCTACCTGGCAGAACATCCATTCGGGCCAGTAGGAACAGATAAGGATTGTCTTGAGATGAACGTGGGATGATACTAGCAAACGCATTTTTGGAAATATACCAAGGGTTTTGTACATATAACGTTTTCCCTTAGCGTGAAACATTGATGGCCGTTCATGTCAACTTCGTAATTTCTAGTATATACTAACAGTCGGGCGACACCTGAACAGAAAACATTGGATAATCAACCTTTACAAGCCCAGACCCCGTCCGGAGTAACCTAACGACCAAACCTCATCTGTGCACCGGCAAAATGCCATAATCCCCGGAGAAAACCTTGATACTCCACCGTGCCACCGGACCCGTTCATGCTACTACTGTTATCGCCCGTGCAAAACATCTCAGTGAGGCGGATATGCCACGGGGGGTACCCGTCTAGTTTCAAGATAGGCCCGAAGACCAGCAAGAGGTCCGGTTCGGGCTTCACCGCCACCGCAGGATCCTCTACCGCGCCGGATGGCTGCAAAGGATGGGTAGTGATCTCACTGATTTCGGCGTCGACCAGTTCCATCGTAATGTCGGCGGGGGACAGCTTGCCATTCTGGGACATCTCCGCCAAGGTCTTGGTCAAGTCAACGAGGGTCTCCCGCCCATCGGTGGCGGAGAGGAGCAAGAGCGTCAGGGAGTGCGTGTTGGACTTCTGGGCGGGCTGGTTGACGGTCTCGTCCGGCGGTTGGTAGACCGGATGATGGGGGGCGAACAGATTGAGCGTGGGTTGTTGTGAGGGCGATCCGTAGTAGGAAGCTAATTTCTTGGTAATGACTTTATGGAGAAGTGGAATGCACGACTTGAGGAGCCCTATCAAAGCGTGAGTAAAGCCCGATTCCCACCTGATGATGCCGCCCACGTACCGGTTTTTTCATAAACGCTCAACACCGGGATACCGGCACTGACGGACCAGGCCGCCAGCTCGGCCACCTCATCCATTAAGACGGCCAAAGCATCGTCCTCCCTCCGAAGAGACAGCACGACGCTGAGATGTTCCGGCAGTCGATCGAGGTTCTTCACATCCTTGCGGATGAGTTCGGGGGTGCGGTGGTGGTAGTAGACGAGGGCGAAGATGCGATCCACGACGGCATGATAGCTGTGAACCAGGCGCGTGGCGATTCCAAAGAAGATGTGAATGATGGTGTAGACGAGCTGATGGAGCTGGGACTTGAGGAACGTGCGAATCGGGGTCTTCCGCGGGGGGGTTTTCTTGCGCCGGGAACGATTTCTCAGGTCGGAGGGGTCTGGGAGATATGGCTTCAGAATATTCTCTCGGTCTGCAGCGCTGAGACGCGACCCGCGAGCCCGAGTGTCTCCGCGGAGGAGTTCTCTCTCACGTTGGGAGACCATGACGGTGTGGAGGGAAGAAGGCTGTTGGAGCTGGAGCGCGGGACGGAGACGGAGATTTGTAGAAACCGCACTAGCGCGTGTCGGGAGAGCGGTTGACGAGGTTCCTCGGTTGAAAAAGCATATGGATGCGATGGATTCGGGGTGGATGAGATGTTGATCAGGCAGCTGGATTGTGAGTTGCGAGGATCCGGCGACGTACGCAGTAGTCCGTAGAGGTACGTACCTGGTAGCCTATACTGCGCCACCGACTGACGTAAGGTGCACCCAAAAGATAACTATACAAAATCCTGCGAAAATGGTACAGATATAGAGAATAGTAGTCTCAAGATAATCGCCAGGAACAGGGTAGACTCGCACGATCGTGATAGAGATTGGTACAGCAGTGGTGGTGGTCGCATTCCGCCAACCCAATCGATACGCTGTCATTTCTCCGTCCCAGTTGAACTTCCCTCCAACTTCCTCGACTCCGACTCCTACAACTCTCCTCCTTCAACTCCCTCCTCCCGCTTCAAATGCAGGCAGGCGACTGCCATCCGCCTCCATCATGCCGGACAATGCGTCCCTAACTTCACAAACACACTCCTTGTCGCGATCCGTCTTCCCCAAGGGCCCCAGTTTCACCCTCGACGACTTCTCCAGTCGCGATTTCATCGTCAAGGAATTCATCGAATCCCTTTCCGACAGCACAACCTCCCATCGTCGCTCCGGAGCCCCTCCCGTCGGCGGGAATCAGCTCTTCGATCCGAAGCCGCTCATCCGCACCTTCGAGCACGCCCAACGCCAACTCAACGAGCTGTCCGGGGACCTGGAAATCCGGGAGAATGAACTGTCGGCCGCCGTCCGGAGGGCGGAAGCACAGCACTCGCAGAACATCAGTACCCTCGGTAGAAAGCTGAAGCAGACCATCGAGTCCTTCCAGCAACTGGATACCTCGCTCAATGGGGCTGGGCTTTCGGCCGGCGATGTCGGCGCGAACGGAAATATGGCGGTGGAAACGGGTCGGAGGCTGGAGGAGCTTGATCGGCAGAGGCGTCGTGCTCTGGACGCCCACTTCCTCCTCGAGTGCTGGGATAACGTGAGCAACCGGGGGGATATCACCCTGTTGGAGAACCTGCGGCGGTCTGGCACCGGCGAGGCCAAAGTTCGCTCGGCGCAGATTGCGCGACAGCTCCTCCGGATCAGCCAACGGCTGGATCCCAAGAGCTGGGGGAACTCCAACGGGAAAGTCAATGGCTCTTATGGGGATGACTCGATGGACAGTGACGGCAGTGAGTCGCGCCACGACATCAGACTCAACACCAGGGAGATCATTGAAAAGTTCTCGGAAACCCTGGAGAAGGACCTCCTGAAGCAGTTTGATGATTTCTATCGCAAGGCCAATTTTGAGGGAATGAAGGACTGCGCCACCGTCCTCCAGGATTTCAACGGGGGGGCCAGCGTCATCGCGCTGTTCGTCAACCAGCATCAGTTCTTCATCGATCGCAGCCAGCTGGTCACGGAGGAAGTGGGCGGAGATCCCGAGACGTGGGAACAACTGGCCGACCCGGACTCGGAGCCGTCCAAGGTGGAATCTAGTCTGCGCTCATTGATTGACGAGGTCAAAGCGGTTGTACAGGAAGAGTCCGCCATCATCCGACGGGCATTTCCGTACTATGAGCAAGTTCTCGGAAAGTTCCTCCAACGCGTGTTTCAACAGTCTATCCAGCAACGACTGGAGATGGTCTTGGAGAAGGCAAATGGCATCTCGCCTTTGGCCTTTTTGCGATCCTTGCAGAGTTCTCGCAGCTATATCTCCGCGCTAGTGGATGACTTGAAAGCCCATGGCTTGACCGAGTCTCCGGATCCTATCTCAGCCCAGACAGCCCTGGTCCTGGACCAGCAGCTGGAAGACCTCTTCGTCCCTTACTTTGTGGGATCTTCATACATCGAGCGGGAAAAGAGGACGCTGGAAGAATTCTACACGTCACTATTATTCAAGTTTACAACCTTCCATGCCCGTCGAAAGAAGGCCGCCACGACTTTCATGGCGTCTCTCTCGAAATCGGGCACGGAACTGCTCTCATCTTCCCGGGACGCTTATATTAGCCGTCTTGAATCCTCCGAGTTCTCATCTACGCAGAGAAAAGTATTGCTACAAGTTGCGGGCATTACCGAATCGAGCGATCTGACTAGGTTAAGCGAGATCAAACTGACCGAAGAGGATGGCCTTCCCAGCATTGCCCATGCCAAGCGCATGTTGAAGTGGCTGGCCGAGGGTGTCGGACGGGGCCTGGAACTCAGTATGAGCAGCGAAACGCCCAAGGATATGATGACGCTTTTGGGTCTCCTCCTTTCGATGATGGGTGAAGGCTACATCGAAGTCTGTCTCGATGCCGCTTTGGAGTCAGCGACCTCTCAAGAGACCGGGAAAGTGGAACCCGACTTTTCGTACCTCCCGGCGGTTCAGAACGCGATTGGCATCGCCAATCTGATGGTCATGTGCATCAACACATTGCTTATCCCTCTTGCGGCCGGGAGCCTCACGATGCGGCGAGAGATGGAAAAGAAGACCAACATCACCGTGATGAAGATCGAAGAGAAGGTCAACGGGATTGAACAGAAAGTGATTGACGCCGCCTTGTCCTGGGTGAACAAGCTCTTGTCGGGTCAAAGGAAGAATGACTTCCGGCCGAAGGAGGGAGATACTGCCGCTTGGCTGGAGAAACTGCAGACACCAGTCAGTGATCCCTATACACGCTCATTTGGTTTATCGTACTGACTCTTCCAGACCTGTGCTGCGATTTGCGCATTTTTGAACCGCGCCAACCATGTTATTGTGACATCTCTACCGTCCAGCGGCTCGAATCTCCCCCAGCTCCTGACGGAGATCGCCATGGGAACGCGCAATCTTCTCCTAGAGCATTTTAAGCGGTTTTCGGTCAATGGACCTGGTGGGCTGATGGTGACGAAGGACATGACGCAGTACACGGATGTGCTGAAATCTTGGGACATCGACGAACAGGTCAAAGGGCCCAGTGGTGCGCTGGACGTGCTACTGGAAGTTGGGAGTCTCTTTGTTATTGGCGCCGAGGCTCTGCGGGAGCGAGTCCGTGGCGGCGCAGCTAGTGCTACTAGTGGCAGGCCTGATAATAGCGCCGGAGGTAGTTCGAGTCGCGGCGCTGGAAATGCTGGATTGAGCGTACAGGATGTGCGCATCTATGTGTCGAGGAGAGAGGATTCGAACACGGCTGCGATGCAGAACGTGTTGAATACTCTATAGACTACGGCCATATGCTGTAGCCCATGAGACGATGTACTTTAATCAGCACATTGCATTGATTTGACATTTCGTGTACTTGGGATTTGCCGGCAGCCCCGGCTCGTGACGTTCGTTCGAGTTATCTTTGTTCTAAGCCAGATTCGCCGAAAATGGGCGGTTCCACGATCTCCTGCTGGCAATCTAGATTTCAAGTCTTCTCCGCAACAAAGGTTAGATATCGCAGTTTTCGGCCCCCATTAACGGGCCGGATAGCTTGATGGTGGAACTCTCCAAAGGGAAATCGGCGTTCGCCGAGTAGACGAATTCTTTGTCGAAGATTGATGTACAGTTTCAGGCCCAATGCACTGTGCCCGACGACAGCGTACGCGTAAGAGAGTACAGTATATCATAACCATCTTGGTACGATGCACAGGAAGAATAACGAAGAATGCAGCTGCCCATCAACTGCATGACACGTTGCGAGGTTGACCGCTTCTACATACTGTGAAGAGCATGGTAGATTAGAATGTGACATGTCGAGTGCGGGCTTCATCAGACCTAATATGCATGCCAAAAAAAGCCTCTCATCGTCGGTGCGACCATTGAAGCGAGATCTTCTATAGACCCCTGCTGACAATTCCGCTGACAGGGAAGCCCAACAGATGTTGTTCACTCAGCGGATAGTACGGCGTATTGAATGCTGTCATGGCCGGATCAACAATCCAAATATTGTGGCGTCCGCCCAGGGAACATCTCCTCGTTGGGGCCGAGAGGAGGGGTTCCTGAATCTTAGATGTCAGTCTCTAATTTTGGGACTTGTCATATCGTCTAGCGCCAGCTCGAGCCGGTACGGGCTGTAGGATTGGCTGTAATCCTGGACAGGATTCCCACATGGCATGCGATCGAGCGCCAAAAATCTCACAAACAGGAACGCAGCACGGGGTCATTGCCCAAGCAGGGAGGGTGGAGGATGTGCATCCATCGGAGTGTCTATGGGCCCGAAAGAAAATTGGGCTTCCCACCAGGGTTGGTATGTACGCCAATAAACGCGGGATCTGGGGAGAACTGGGTGGGATGAAAGAATGGGACATGCGCATGTATAAGAAGACCCCAGACCTTTCGTCTCCATCTGCTCGCTTGATTGATATCAACTGGCCGTGGCACTTTGAAACAACAAACAAACGACGCTGCCGTGGCTGCTTGATATTTGTCGCATAATATCAACCGCACTGTCCACGCCGGTTTCCAATCCAGCAGTCTGGCCGTCGTCCCCTTAAAATGCAGATCTGGAAAACGAAGACAATCCCTGACTCAGAAGTGGATTTCGAGTCGCTCCCTCCCATCGTCCAACGCAAGGTATGTTTGCTTGACTTTCCATTAGCTTTGCCCTAGCTTTCAATGGCTTCCCCATTACACATATGAATCACCGCAACCTGAGCTGGGGCCCCGTCGGGGAAAAGGATAGGCCTAGCACATCTTCATTTTGAAGATCATATTCATCCCACTCGCTAATGTGGGATGGGTTTGGGTGAGGCGGTATGAGGCCCTCGGCGGCAACGCTTCCCTGACAGCCATTTCCGTGCTTTCCGGGTGATACTATATCATCAGTATCACCTACCGCGATTGGCACGCTCTCCCCAACGCATCAACGTGGACTGGCCCACAGTTCGCCTTTGTCGGCGGTGGTGGTGGTGGAAACTGCCCCTGAACCGTCAACGGGTGATTTGCTGATGGATTCCACTATTGCCCGCACTATCGCTCCTGGCGTGAGTTGGCCTGGTTTTTGGAGCCACAATTCTCCTCACAAATGGTTCCCACGAGGCACGCTAAAACCTCCTGTTCGTTGCTGACACGGTCCCCCTGAACCTGTTTCTAGTTTTTCTCGAATGCTGAACGCCTTCGTATCCGCCTAGCTCAGGGCGATCAGTTCGATGGCTTGGACTATCTTTCCAATGTGGCCTGCGCGCCTCGTCCTGGCCTCCACTCTCGGTCGTTCCGGAGTCGGCGTGGTTTGCCAGGTCCTGGAGGATCTTCCCATAGAAATCGGCGCTTGCAGAAACCGCTGCTCTCGGGCCCTGCCCAGAAATTGCGCAAAAACCGTCGTCCCCTACCAACGGTCTGTCTTGCGACACAGGCCGAAGTAGACTGGTTCTTCGCTCTTCCACCTAAAATCCAACAGAAGCATTTCTCCGCCGAGGAACGCCGTCGCTTGAAACAAGCCTGCTGGGATACGGAGATTTTGGACCCTACCGACGAAGCACTGTGTCGACTCCAAAGGTCCCTGCGGACGCTTTCTTCCTCCGAAGCACTTTCTTTGGAGGGGACCACGCTCCCGGCCTCCCCTTCGTCGATTCCGTACCTGGACTGTTTGAGTGATACGTCAGATGACGACATGGACGAGTCCATCTATGACAGCTTTCGGTGGTTGGACGAAGATGGGGAGCTTGATCTGACCTTGGACGAATACCGCCCACATGTCAGCAGTTCCACGTCGAATCTCCCCTCGCGACAAAGACCTTCGTTTCGGAGAACGCTGTCTCTGAATTCGGTCGGTCTGAGCCGCAAGCTGCCGTTGTCCGTGTCGCAGAGAACCGTTCCGGGCTCGAGTCAATCCTCGAACACTCCATCCGCCTTGACGAATGCCCCCAAGCGGGTGTCCACCTCCCGTCCGCCGTCCAGACAAAGACCGATTCACCATGCCCCTCGGTCCTCCACCTCCAGCATCGACCCGTCGGCGCAGTACTACCAGGACCCGGAGGCTCGGCTGAAGCTGCGTGTCTACCTGGCGTCTCCGCAGAAGTTCGATGAAGCGATTGAATTTGGCTTTCCATCATTGGGCGACAAGGAAAATCCTCCTCAACGAACCCCGGGTGACTTCCGGACGAAATGCCACGACTTCATAGGCACGTTTCTGGAAGATGACGATGCCTCGGTCTGCAGCGAAAAGGACGAGAGTCATCCGGACCCCTCGCGGTTCTCATATGCGATGGGCGACTACTCTCCAAGCCCTCATGACCTCCCCTTCCGGACTAGCAAAAGACAAACTTGGATGCCGACGGTCAATTCCGCTGGCCACCGACAACCGAAGAACCGTGAAATGACCCTCAAAATGACCTTGACCAGACCGGATCTGCGAACCGACTCGGGAACGCCGTCACCCCCAGCGATGGACCCGTTGAAGCCGACTGAGATCTCGTCAGGCGCCAGCGATGGAGGCATGGAGCCATGGGAAACCGACCGGAACGACCACAGTTTGATGAAGAAGGTGTGGCGTAGGATCCGGGGACAGGGGAGCTGAGCTGAGGCTGCACAGGCTCCTCCCACGACTCATGAAGCGATTTCTTTTGTATAGTGACATCATTTGCCGTTCTTTCATTTCTCATACCCCGCTAGTTCTAGCTGTTCACACGAGATTGTTGCGTTCATTGACTGATATGATAAGTGTTATATACTCCGTAGAAGTGGGTATACATACGTAACCAACCACCGCGTGCTTCGATAAGCAGGTCCTCCCACGTGACCAGGGGAGCTGTGAGACCACGCAGCTCTGCCTCCGCCATCACTCCTCTGCCATCTCCTCCGACATACATTCCTTGCACACCCCTTCGTCGCGTCGAATCGACCCCCTTCGTCCTGTATTCACACCGTTCATTATCTCCCTTCTCTCCGTCGTCTCCCGCGTCTACGGTCCCACCTCGGCTCTCTCCCGGAGCTTAAGCTCTTGCTTACTTCCCCGTTTCAATGTCCAACATCTCGCTACCATGATACCCCGATGGCTCCTGTTGGTGAGCTGCCTGGTGCTGGCCTTGATTGTTCAGCCCGGGGCCGCCAAAAAATCCAGCCAACCGCAATGGGCACTCAAAGAGATCGACCACAAGCCCACCCTCCTGTTCTATTTCGAAGATACCGAGACGGTGCTGATGAACACCCGAAAAGGTGATCTTTACCGGTCCTTTGACGGTGGGAATGAATGGGAGCTGGTCGAGGGCGAGGATGGTCGCATGAAACACCAAGTGGCCATGCTCCTGCAACATCCGTACGATACGCACCGCGCTTACGCCCTCGGGGTTGACGGCCGCCACTGGATCACGACCGACCAGGCTAAGACCTGGTCATCCTTCATCCTCGAAGAATTACCGGCGATCCGAAACCCGGCCCTTGTCTTCCACGGGCAAGATCCTCGCAAGGCCATATTCCAGGGCGAAGACTGCGTCGGGCGGTTTTGCATTGTGAGATCATACTACACGGATGATGACTTCAAGACGAGCGAGATTCTCCGGGAAAGTGTCGGAGGATGCTCGTGGGCACTGGGACATCCGCAGTTTGCCGAGGACGCGGATTTGGCCAAGGAGATCCAGAACCGCACGCTGTGTGTTGTCCCGGGCTTGAAGGTGCCCTTGCCATATGCCAATCGGCTTGTCTACTCGGACGGTTACTTCCATAGCGATAAAGAGGGTACGGAAGTGAAATTACAGGAAGGACGGCCCGTTTCCGGTGTTATGCGTACGGCTGCAATCAAGAAATTCATCGTGGCGGCCGCCAGATCCCGGGGCACTGACGAGCTTGCACTGTACGTGACGGTCGATACGAAGAACTGGCACCGCGCAGAGTTCGGCGGCCACCGTTTGGAGGAGGATGCGTATACGATGTTGGAGAGTACGAACTACAGCCTGCAGGTGGACGTCTTGACCAGTCCGATGAGCGGCATGGGCGTGCTTTTCACGTCCAACTCGGACGGGACGTACTTCACCCGCAACGTCGAACACACCAACCGTGATATACGGGGTACCGTTGACTTTGAGAAGATCGCCAACATCCAGGGGATTGTTATGGTAAATGTCGTCGACAATCCTAAGGAAGTCGAGACGGGTTCCGGCAAGAAGAAAGTTGTCAGTAAGATCAGTTTCGACGACGGCCGGACCTTCCAGTCGCTCAAAGTTGGTGACAAGAAACTGCACCTCCACTCAGTGACCACTTACGCCAACATTGGCCGGGTATTTTCCAGCCCAGCGCCGGGCCTGGTGATGGGTGTCGGAAACACTGGGGATCACCTCAAAGACTATGCTGATGGAGACCTCTACGTTTCCGACAACGCGGGCGTAACTTGGCGTCTTGCCATTGAGCACCCCCACAAGTACGAATTCGGAGACCAAGGCGCGGTAATCATCGCAATGCGAGACGACGAAAAGACGAACAAGCTCGAGTATTCCATTGACCACGGCCAAAGCTGGGAATCGGTCGAGCTAGACAAGAAGATTTACCCTATGATGGTCACAACGATGCCCGATTCGACCAGCCTGAAGTTTTTGATCGTCGGTACCACGAGTAAACAGGATCAGGATGGCAAGTATATTACATATTCAGTCGACTTCAGTGGATTGCACGAAAGGAAGTGCGAGGATGACGACTTCGAGGACCTCTGGCCGGCTCGTCTGGACGAAAATGGCGAGCCAGACTGCCTGATGGGCCACAAGCAGTTCTTCAGACGCAGGAAGGCCAATGCCGACTGCTTCGTTGACGAAGAGTTCGCAGACCCGAAACCTATATTCAAACCCTGCAAATGTACCCGCGAGGATTTTGAATGCGAATATAAGCGCAGCGAGGACGGCAAAAGCTGTGAGCTCCCGCCTTCGCTCCAGCCGCCGGAAGGAAAGTGCAAGAAGCCTACGGATACCTACAAGGGACCATCCGGCTGGAGGCTGATCCCTGGAAATGCGTGTGAGCGTGAGGGAGGTGAGAACCTGGATAAAGATATCGAGAGGAGCTGCGAGGACGTGAGCGCCCCTTCGGATGGGAAGATCAAGCAGACCAAGCAGTTCTTTGACTCCGAGCCTGTCGTTTATCGGTACATGGAACGCCAGTCGAGTAATTCAGGTGACGACGAAACGATAGTCGTGCTCACCCGGAACATTGAGTTTTTCATTTCGCATGACCACGGCAAGACATGGGAGCAGCCACTCAAGGGCGAAAAGTTCAACAGAATCGTGCTTCACCCTTATCACAATGACATCGCTTTTCTTCTTACTGAGGGCACCGAAGGGTACTACACGATTGATCGTGGATATACGTTCAAGCCTTTCAAAGCGCCTCTCCCACCGACGCAGCAGACTTATCTCCCGCCTCTGGCATTCCACCCACAATACAAGGATTGGATGATCTGGACCGGGGCTGCTGATTGCTCTTCTGCCTCCGGGGACTGTCACGATGATGCCTACTTCAGCAAGAACCGTGGCGAAAGCTGGGAACTGCTTCTCCGCTATGTCAGGCGGTGCGAATTTGAAGCGAGTGAGAGTCGGCCAGACAGCGAGAAACTGATCTTCTGTGAGCAGCACGAGAGCGAGAGCAAGAACAACCCGCTGCATCTGTTGTCCAGCGAGAACTTTTTTGCAGATAGCCATGATCACTACAGCGATCTCGTCAACTATGCGACGATGTCGGAATTCATCATCGCCGCCTTCCGAGATCCGGAGAACCCCGATGCCTTAGTCGCGACTACTAGTGTCGATGGGAAGACATTTGCGGAGGCACACTTCCCTCCAAACCTCCATATACCTATGAAGACGGCCTATACTGTGCTTGAGAGCACTACTCATGCTATTTTCCTCCATGTCAAGGCGGGCAGCACGGCCGAATATGGGCCCTTGATCAAGAGTAACAGCAACGGAACCTCGTATGTTCTCAGTTTAGATGCAGTCAACGAGAACCGAGCCGGATTTGCCGACTTTGAGAAGATGAAAGGGTTGGAGGGAGTGGCAGTTGTGAACGTGGTCGGCAACGTCGAGGAGGTATCCAAGGGAGCGAAGAAGAAGCTCAAGACGATGATCAGTCATAACGATGGCGCGCAATGGGCGTTGCTCCCTCCCCCCGCGAAGGATGCCGACGGCAAGGGTTTTGGCTGCTCCGTCAAGGAGGGCAAAGGCACCCCGGACTGTTCGCTGCATCTGCATGGCTACACGGAACGCAAAGACGAAAGCGACACGTTCTCTTCAGGCTCTGCTATCGGTATGATGGTGGCCGTCGGAAATGTTGGCGACCACCTGTCGGACAGCGAGGCTGATACCTTCATCACAAACGACGGTGGGATCACCTGGAAATCGGCCCGAAAGGGCAGACATATGTGGGAGTACGGTGATGCCGGGTCCGTCATTGTCCTTGTCCCAGAGTCCGTACCCACCAAGGTGCTCTACTACAGCGTCGATGAAGGCGACAGTTGGAAGGAACACCGGTTTTCGGACGTCGAGATGCTGATTGAAGACATCACGACGGTCCCTTCGGATACGTCAAAGAACTTCCTCCTCTGGGGCCGGGAAATGAAGTCCGACTCGGGCAAGAAGATCGCGACGGTCAACGTTGACTTCAGTGGACTCCGGTCACGGCAATGTACTCTGGACGAGAACGGACACGCGAATGACGACTACCGTCTCTGGGAGCCGAAGCATCCTTTCCAGGACGACAACTGTCTGTTTGGCCACGTGGAACAGTATCACCGCAAGAAGCCAGAGGCCGAGTGTTGGAACAATTGGCGCGAGCCTCACGTCCACAGCATTGGGAAGAACTGCACGTGCACGCGGTCCGACTATGAATGGTACGAACCCCCCCTTCTTGATCGCCAGGGCAGAGGACTAACCGTAGACAGCGACTATAATTTCGAACCGCAGAGCGACGGCAGCTGCAAATTGGTGCCTGGCCTTCCACTTCCGGATGCCCAGGCGGTGTGCCGGGCGGATCCTGATCGGATCGATTACTGGGAGCCGTCCGGGTACCGGCGAGTGCCTCAGACGACGTGCCAGGGCGGCGACGAGTTCGACCACCAGCAGCAGCGGCCGTGTCCGCACCATGAGAAGGAATACGAGGAGAAGCACGGCATCAGCGGGGCGGGACTGTTCTTCGCGATCGTGATCCCCATCGCGGTGGCGGGGGCGATCGGATATTACGCCTACACGCGGTGGGACGGCAAGTTCGGACAGATCCGGCTGGGGGAGAGCACGGGAGGGGCGCCTGAGTGGCTCTCGCGGGATTCCCTGCTGGTGACGGTGCCGATCGCGATCATCGCGGGGGTGGTGGCCGTGGGGCGAGCGCTCCCCCTGCTGGCGATGAGTCTCTGGCGCAGTGCGAGCGGGTACGTGCGGCTGGGCAGCAACCGGGGGTACTCGAGGCCGTACGCGTCGCGGGGGTCGTTCGCGGCGCGCCGTGGGGACTACACCAGTGTGGTGGAGGACGAGGACGAGCTTCTTGGGGTGGAGGATCTTGACGAGGACGAGTATGAAAATTAGCGGATTTATATACGTCCGGCGCGACGGCCGGACGGCATGACGTTTTATGTTGTATTATGAGAGCTCATTCTGTATACCGTGTTTGTACGCATAGCTGCGGGGTTGAATAGCTGAGCTGCGATGGTTTCTCTGCAGCAGTAATGAAAGGTCAAGGGCACCGTCAATCGCTACGCATACAGCATACATACGCTACACCATCTGCCTGCCAACGCCATTCCAAGCAGTCCCAGACCCAATCCGGCCTACGTCTTCGTTGGCGGGAAGTCATCCGGACCAAACGAATTCGGCAGAAGCTACACCAAACAAACCCCCATTAGCCGCGCAACAGGGGAGGGGCCGTGGGGGCGACGTGGAGGGACGTACCTCGCCGATGGTCCTGACGAAGTGATTGCCGTCCTTATCATACATGTAGACGGGGAACGAGGGGGCGGTGAATTCCTTCATACTGGGAGGTGGTGTCAGCTCAGCTCAGCCCAGCCCAGCCTAGCCCAGCTCATCCGGGGGGAGGGCAACACAGGACAGGACACGCATACAACTGTCGACACATGCCGCACGGGGACGCAGGTGGGGAGATGTCAGTGGCGACGGCGATGGCCTTGAAGTCCTTATGGCCGGCGACCTAGAGGGACTCAGCCATGGGGGTCAAGACGGGGGAACATGCATGCAATGCATGCGACTTACGATGGCCGTGCCGAAAGCGACTCGCTCGGCGCAGGTGCCGACGGGGTATGAGGCATTTTCGACGTTGGCACCCTGGATGTATTCGCCGGAGGTGGTGAGGATGCACGCGCCGACACGGAAATTGGAGTAGGGGCCTGGGGGGGTTGTTAGAGAGGAGATGGGGTGGAGGAAAGCAAAAAGGGGAGGGAGATACAGTATGCGAGGGATTTTGCGGCGACGGCCTTGGAGGAGAGGGTGTGGAGTTCCTGGGGGGAGAGAGAGGAAGCCATGATGGGGCGATGTGGGAGGTGAAGTGGTTAGGAGGGGGAGGGAGAGGGGGAATTGAGAACTATGGACGGATGTGATTTGTTTTGTCAGCCTACGTACATGAGGGCATAATAACCACATAGTCTGTCTATCGGGATCGTTTCAACTCCAAACACCGCGTCTAATGCAACACCAATGCCGGCTTGGTTCATACCCAGAACACAAAGTCTACTCTAATCCAGGAAACAAGGTATCATAATCGCCAAAACGAAACGAACAGGGAAGAAAACCAGATTAACCAAAATACCCTCGGAGCCCTTCGTAGACGGTAAAGATGAAGGCCGAGCTGGGCGCGGATCGCGCGCAGGTGATGCCACAGCCCCGATACAGCGCTCGGAGGCCCTGTTGGTTCCACAAGGCCTTCCCGGTGCCCCAGAAGGACTGACGGTCGCCATTGGCGAGCACACGGGTGAGATCCTCCGTCTGCATGCGCGATTTGATGGTGTCGGCGGGGTAGAAGAGGAAATTATAGCTGATGCCGGCGGCGGCGCCGGCGAGCATCTGCTGGTGCAGGGGCAAGGAAGAGGAGGCGTCGGCGGTGGGGGAGGCGTGGTAGGAGCGGAAAATGGCGGAGACGCCCTCGTAACCGCCGAACCAGGCGGCGCCGCCGCCGGTCTCCCGGATGAGGGTGCCCATCTGGCCGCGCCAGAAGCCCAACAGGCCGTCCTGACGGAAGACGGCGGCGATGAGCGCGAGCGGGCCCGGGGGTTTGGTGAGGGGGGCGGCGTCCAGGGGCACTTGCATCTTACACTTGATGAGCTCGACCGGAGTGAGGACGAGGGAGGTGATGGAGCCGGAGGCGGCGCCGCTCAAGAGTAAAGCGGCGAAGGGCAGGGGGTCGGAGGCCGGGGATGCCGCGTAGTAGGTGGCCCGGACGAGGTCCTGGATGATGCGGTAGCTCCAGAAGAGACAGCTGTTCTCGATGGCCGCGCCGGCCATGGGGGCGCTGATGCCGCGGTAGAGGCCGCGGAGGCCATCGGCGCGGAGGGACTGGCGAAAACAGTCCAAGGGACCGGCATATCGGAGGGGAAGGTGATCCGGTTGGGATTGCAGGCGGACCTTGACGGTGTCGAAGGGGTATTCGATGACTTTGCCCGCCATTCCGGCGGCCTAGAGGGGGTCAGCGGGGAGCGAGGAACGGTGCGGGAGGGGGGACGTACGGAGCCGAAGACGACATCCTTCAAGGCCTCGAGGGCTTGGTTGGGGGGCAGAGAAGGCAGGTCCATTTGGAGGTCATTGTGGGGGAGGGCATGATCCGCCATGGGGGAGAGAGAAGAAGGCAAAGAGAGTAAAGAGAGTAGGAGGAAGAGGGGTAAGAGGAGGTGGAAGGTGGAAGAAGAGGTGGACGAGGTGGAAGTCGAAGAGGAGAGGGAAGACGAGATTATGAGAACATGGTAGATGCAGAGGGTTAGCCTTTAGCGACAGTGCACGCTAGGGATTTGCCAGTCGAACGCGAGCCAGGCGCGGAAATTCAGAGCAACATGGCCAAGAGGAAGAAGTGGAAGAGGAAGTGGGGATGATGAGAGGAAGATAATTCAGAAGAGGCAGATCGGGAGGACTTCGGCCGAGATCCGGTTATCTGATCGGACTAAGATAATTCTTTTTCGCTCACTCACTCACTCTGTTTCTCCCTCTCGCTCACTCACTCTCCTCTACGTGCGAATCTCTACCGACACTGGTCTACGGTCTACCATCCTACCAATAAATATACCCATCGATTCTACACCACACCATGTCCCTCACAGGAATGCGAAAAAACGGTCAGCCATCCCCACTCTGCAGACTTTTCCGCTTACGAACCTCCGCCCCGCAGGGAAAAACTGGCATGACTCCAAGAAACCGTTCCGTCCGACGTCGGGATTAACCTCCTACGCGAAGCGACTGGAGGCCCGCCAGCAGCAGGAGGCCGTCAAGGAACATGAGCGCGAGTTGAAGGCCGAGAAGGAGGCCGAGCGACAGGTACCTCCTGAGATTTCCGAGACGCCGGTGCCCGAGCTGTCTGACTGACACCCACGCAGGCTCACATCCAGAAAATCAAGGACCGTCGGGCAGCCAAGGAGGAAAAGGAACGGTACGAGAAGATGGCCGAGAAGATGCATCGCAAGCGGGTCGACCGGTTGAAGCGACGGGAGAAGCGCAACAAGATGCTGAACTCGTAGATCATATTGGAGATTCGGACATATGGAGACATGGCTACATGGATATATGGCGAAAGGCGTCTTGTCTTGTTATCGGTTGATTCGGCATTCTGGTTCTGTTGATACCTGCAGTTGTAATATCAGATCGATCATTCGGAGAATCATCCTCCCGACCCGACACCTGTAGTTCCTCCATCCTCGACAACTACCTCCCTCCACGACATCATGGACTCCCATTCTCCAGACCACACGTCCTCCTCCTCCCCCGACCCCCAGTTCCTCCTCCCGGCCTCCAGACCCCGTCACCGACCCCACTCCCGATCCGATCGTCTCCCACGCATGACCCCCGTCAAGCCCCGAAATCCTGACCGCGACAAGGACCCCGACCCAAATGGCCTCCTCCGTCCCATCACCCGCGAGACTACCCGCGCCCGCTGGGGCTCCGACTCTACCGTCGGGGTGGGATCCGGCAGTAGACAGGACAGCCTCGTGGATGACATCGATCCCACCAGGCGGGGCCTCATCCGCCCACGGGACATCCGCTCCGTCGACGACCTGGAGCAGGTGCGGGACAGACGGAAACAGGGCGAAGAATACCTGCGCTCCGTCCTGTCGTTCATCGGGACCCTGGCCACCGACATCACCCGTCGACTGGACTACACCTACTACAACCTGCTGGAGAAGATCGCCGCCCTGAACACCACCGTCGCCTCGTTCCAGGAGCTGTCCGACTCGACCACGACGCTCCTCACCGACTTCGAGCGGGAGACGGTCCGCCTGGAACAGGACATCCGGAAGCAGATCGGGGACCTCCACGAGTTCCAACCCCAGATCCAGCGGATCGAGGACCTCGAGGAACGCATGCGGGCCGGCCGCGCCCGAGCCAGCGCCCTCAGCGATCGACTCGAACTGATGCGCGCTGAGATCGACCGCTGGGAGAAGCGGGAGGTGGAATTCCAGACCCGCGTGAACCGGCGGCTGCGCATCTTCTGGGCCGTGGTCGCGGCCGCCTTCCTCGCGGCCCTCCTCGCCGTGCTCCTGCAGTCGCACTCAGACCGATGGCGGGCCCAATCTACTCGAGGCTCCGACGGACAGTCGACCTCCGGGGTGCCATTGCCCCCCACCGACCCCCTACGCATCTTGGACGAACTCTGATGAACCGATGATGGTGGTGCCTCTATTGGTAACATCACATGATACCCCCCGCGCAATCAACCCCCTCCCTTCTTCTTCTTATCCTCGATGAGCTCGATGTTCGCCTCGGGGATCTCCTGGCCGTACACTTCCAACAGCCACTCCTTGATATCATCGCTCACGTCACCCTGCACGGTGATCTCCTCCGTGCCCGAGGCCGACTTGGTCACGGACGAGCCGGTCGCGAACTTCTTCCCGAGCTCCTTGGCCACCTTCTTATTCTCCAGCCCGTAGATCTCCAGCCCCGTGACGACGCTGACGTGCTTGCGCTTGTTGCGCTCGACGCGCTTGATCTGCACCTTGGAGGAGGCCTTGCGCTCGGCGTTGCGGGCCTCGACGGCGGCCGCCTTGGCTTCCTTCTTTGCGGCGTCCCTGGCGGCGCGCTCTTGGACGGAAACGGAGAGGGAGGAGAGGTTGTTGCTGAGGGATTCTATCGATGGTGAGCATGGTCGAGGGGGGTGCGGGGGTAGTTGTATCAGCCTGATCGGTATACCTTCGGAGTAGAGCTTCTGGAATAGATCGGTGTGGTTGGCGGCGAGCCAGTCCTGGCATTTCTTTGCCGTTCCGCCGAATTCACAGTACTAGAGGGTTAGCAATCGACCATGCGGGATTCGACCGTGGAGCGTACCTCCGGGGGGAGCGTGCAGACTGGAGGGGCAGACGGTCAGAGCTGGTCGACAGGGCGGGGGAGGACACTCACTTCCGCAATATATGACGTGTCTGGCGTGGGATTCGGGGGCGGAGGCGACTTCAGCCATGATATGTAGGGATGGTAGGAGGTTGATTAATGGCTAAGAATGAGAAGAGACCAGCGACCAGAGACAAATGTGTCGATTACAAGATCAAAGACCAAACGATAAAGTCGATAGGCGGGGGCGCTAACCGCTTTGGGGGATCATGTGATATGACCAACTTTGTACTTATGTAGACCATTAGATACCTACATAACTAACATACAACATAGGAGTAAGATAATATTACTATTTTTTGCAATTCTTCATAAAAAGAAAGAGGGAAAAAAAGAAAGAAAAAGAAAAGGGCCGAATGGGGATCGAACCCATGACAGATGGATCTGCAATCCATTACTCTACCACTGAGTTACCGACCCTGTGATGAACCATTCGCTCCGATTTTGCCACCAGGAGACAGAGGCTGCACAACCGCCTGGATCAGACAACACCACGGAAGCGTTCTAGACCTCATGCGTGAATCAACCCCACGCCAGCAGCAGAGAGGGGTAGAAACGCAGCGACTCCCACTGGCCTCCGGATGGACGCTTGGAACCAATGGACACGACCACGCCCATATCAGACATGAACTTTAACCTGCATGCAAGCCCGATGCAAAAGCACGGGGCACCAGCGTCCCCTCTCTGAGGCACGGATCGATAGGGATCCCCGAATTGGCGCGTTGGATTCGCCAGAGGGAGATTGCGAATCTTGATGCGATTGACAGCGATTGACCGCGAGCATCGCGGCGGTCGCTTGGCTAAGGATAATCCCGCAGGACGTCGCAGGCCGAGAGCGGATCGACGAGCTAGGACGGACCCGGTCCACGGCGTTGACACGGACCTCCGTTCTAGAGCCAGACCGGGAGGCCCATCGAGGGGAGGGGACGGAGGCCCGTCCCCGAACATACCCTGGCGATAAGGGAAGACATCTCCCCCATGCGCTCTCCCCTGGGTCGAGGAACCTTGATGGCCGGGACGGAGATGGGAGTGGGGGAAGCGAGGGCCTATCTAGAGTTCCCTTGGGGTTCACGTCATGGTGACTCGCCGGCTTGCGCAGAGTGACCGGCGTCGATAACGGACAGGTTGGACCCATGTCTAGATGCTGTGTCTGACGTGCATGAAACGGTCTGCACGTCGTGTGGATTCTTTGGCTTTGACAGAGTCCACCGAGGTCGACAGCGGTCCGATCGCTCTATCGGCGGGTACCAGGAGTCTCGACGTTGAACTCTGATGCACTCCTACTAACGTCCGTGCATCTGAGGGGGTTGTAGTAGTCGTAGTAGTCGTAGTAGTTGTGGTAGATAGAGGTACATTTATCACAGTATTGTCTTACGATATAGATAGGATACCTAGGTAGACAGGTAGATAATAGAATATAATACATATAATACAATACCAGATCATATATAGTATCTACTACCACTATTCTGACTACTCCTCCTACTCCCACTATTTCTGCTCCTCCTACTCAGTGGCAAATCATTCCTGAATCTCCCGAAAACCTGTCCGGTTCTGATCCCTGTCTTATTGATTCGATTTTATATTTTATCATTTTTATTCTCTTCTTTTTTTTTAATAAATATACCTTTATTATTTAATCCCAGTCGGTGGATGATCGCTTGTGCCACCTGGAGAGCTCTTCCGTCGAATAACTTCATCTTCCGTCTTCTCTTCTTCTTCTTCTTCTCCTCCACCACCTCTTCTCTTCTCCTGCTCTTCCTTCTCTACTCTCCCCCTTCTTCTCTTCCTCTCTTCTCCTCCTCTCACCTTCTCTCTCTTCCTAAGAATGCAATCATGACCGCCGTCTTGCCCCCTCACCGGCGCCCGCGCTTCCCCGATTATCCCTCCCATTCTCCCTCCATCCAGAGATACTTCCTCGATGATTCCGACATCGTGACTTCCAAGTTCGCCAGTGACCCTTATCCGTCGCCTCCCCCGGCTTCTCTTCCCTCCTCTGCCCCCTCGTCCATCCCTCCCTCACCCACCGTCGCGCCCGCCTCGTCCGATCACTTGCCCCCCCGGCATCTGTCGCTCGACTTAAATGACCCGATCGACCCCGACGAGATCCTGTTCCCCTCCTACGATGCCTCGCCTTGTGTCCCCAAAGACTCCGAATTCGAATCCCTCAGGGAATCCTCCACCGCCAATGTGCCCGATCCGCCCCCTCGCATGAATTATCAGACGCCCGCCGCCGATGACAGTTCCATCGAGGAGGAGCCCTCCAGGCACGTCGATTACCTCTCCCACGAATGGGCCGAGGAAGACATCTGGGCCTCCTGGCGCTATGTCATCGCCCGCCGCTCCGTCTACGACCACGGTGCCCGCCTGGAGAATGCGTCGTGGCGCACCTGGGCCAAGGTCAAATGGAATCGAGGCACCGTCTCCCCCGAAACCCTCAATTGGTTCGTCCGGTCTCCCCAGTGAACCGTGCCGCGCCGTCCTAACCATGATCCAGGCTGAAGGATTGCGACGTGACCTGGCTGTATGGCCCCTTGAAGACCTGCAAACGGCGCGAGACCGTGTCCAACCCGTCGCCGCCGCCGAGTCGTCTCGACACCCCGACTTCCTACCAGGACCGCAAGCCCATCCTCAAGAAGCGCACCGCCTCCGAGACCATCCTCCAACGATCCCTCTCGCAGCATACTCTCCTCCAACATGCCGGTGACATCCTCAAAGCCCAAGAGGCCGAGTTCCACCGCGCGCGCCCGGCCCTTCACCGCTATCCGTCCGAGATCGGGCCCGTCCTCAATCATTCGTCCGACGGGCTGACGCAGTCCTCCAACGGGACCCCGACGAACCAGTCGTCGTCGGGCGTCTCCTCGCCCAGCGAGCGACGCCACATCCATTTCAACAACGAGGTCGTCCAGTGCATCGCCGTCGAAGCCAAGGGGGACGAGGACGACCAGTGGCCCGACCACGGGGACGAAGACGTGGCGTCGGATGATGGCATTCTGATGATGCACCACCGCAACGCCTCTCCCCACGCCTCGTCCCCCAGCGGGGCCAGCACCCCACGGGTGGGGAACTCCCCCGGGGAGAATAAGACAATCGCGCCGCTCCCTTCCACCACGCTCAAATACCGGGGCGACACTCCGGAGCCGCCGAGTACATCGATCATCGATCGGTGGTCGGGGTACTTCTCGTCCTCCGCGTCGGCCGCCTCCTCGACCGAGACCCTGCGTCCATCCGACCCGTCCTCGAACTTCTTCCTCTCCAAGGAAGACCACGACGATGACGACCTGGACTTCAACTGGGAGCCGAGTGCGCGGTCGACCGACTCCACCGGCCGGAATCGTCCCTGGTTCGTCAACCCGGAGGACGAGGCCGAACTGGACCGCTACCTCCACTTCTCTTCCTCCGGCATGTTCATGCCCTACGACGACGGCGAACCGTCGAATCCCGGTCTCCTGGACCGGGTGGTCGATACAGTCAACACCGCCCGAGATATCGCCCATGTGCTCTGGAACGTGGGCTGGCGGCGGTAACCACTTACTTCCAGCATCCTGCATCTATCTAGATGGCCTTTTGGCGTTGACCTCTTGTGGCATGAGTTGCGTGGGTGATTTGTCTGACATGTTTACGGCTGATATTGGATTTACAACGGTTGGAGTTTACGATCGGGCATTAAAATATTGAATTGTTTGATTGGGCCGGTCCTGGCGACCCGGGTGTGATTTTGATTTAATTACGAGCGAGTGTTTATATGAATAACGACTAATGCATATCTCGAATATCATCTATGCTCTGTGCTGTGTCTCGGATTATATAATTCCCCACATACGTCATCGACTCGGACACAACCCCCCCCCCCCCCCCCCCCCCCCCCCCCCCCCCCCCCCCCCCCCCGCCGGGCCAGCCCTCATTTTCTCGACTCAACTTCAAGCCCCATTTTCTACTGACACTCAGCCACCTGAGACAGACCTGCTCCATTCCCGACATCGCCCGAGTCATTGTCCCAACGACGTGAGTCACTGGGCTGGGATGATATGATCCGCAGTCCACGACCATGGAACACCCAAAGTATATCAAGATCTCCAGCCAGATGCCGTCATTGACCAGGACAGTCACCCACCATGTATGAAAAAAACCCGCCCACCACCAACCGCCGCTTGATTAGCCGTGCAACCCATCGACGACACAGACCGCGAGCGACATGCCCTGTCTCGCACCATCGGGACGACGGTACTCACGACGCTGGAGCAGCGCAGTCGGGGTGGTCGCGGCGCTGGCACTCGTGTACGGGCTGCTGCCGTGCGACGACGAGGGGGCCATCGCGCGCACACGCCTCGCTGCGGACAGCCCCAAACCCGCGGCGGTGGGACAACGGGTCTGCCCCATCCGGCTCGATCAGATGGAGGACATGCTCGTGGTGCTGAAGACGGGGGCGACGGAAGCGCAGGCAAAAGTCCCCGTGCACCTCAACACGACGCTGTCTTGCGTCCCGCACTATACAATCATCTCAGACTACGAGGAGGAGATCGGCGGGGTGCGCACGCACGACGTGCTGCGCGACGTGACGCGCCCAAAAGTTACCGAGGCCGCCGAGCAGCCGGAGGAGTTCGCCCTGTACGATCGGCTGCGGGCACGTGGCCGTCAGGGTCTGCTGCGGGAGGACTGGCGCGGCAGCAGCAACAGCAACGGGGAAGGCGAGCAGGAGGAGGAAAATGGACCCTTTGGGAAGAGCAGCAATCGCGGGTGGCGGCTGGACAAATGGAAGTTCCTGCCGATGTTGGACAGGGCGCTGCAGGTGCGGCCGACGGCGCAGTGGTACATCTTCGTCGAGGCTGACACCTACGTGGTGTGGGCCAATCTGGTAGCATGGCTGAGGCAGCTGGACGCTGCGCACGCGTACTACCTGGGCGCGCCGATGCAGAGCGGCGACGCGGTGTTTGCGTACGGCGGCGCGGGCATCGTGCTCTCGCAGGCGGCCGTGCGGCGGGTCGTCGAGTTCGGCGCGCGCCGGCCGGACGTGGTGGCCACGCGCATGGCGCAGCACTGGGCCGGCGACGCCATCCTGGGCCGGGTGCTGCAGGAGGACGTGGGCGTGCCGCTGGTGTGGGCGTGGCCGATGCTGCAGACGTCGCGCGCGTGGGAGCTGGACTCGTTCGGCGAGGGATACGGACGCGCCCCGTGGTGCTATCCTGCCGTGTCGTACCACCATATGACGCCGGAGGATGTAGAGACGCTGTGGAGGTTTGAACGGGAGTGGTTTCAAGAGGTGAGTGTGTGCGCAGTTCTGTCCGACTTGGTTGGTGTTAGGGGGGAAAGGGAAGGGAAGGAATCGATTATATTAACGCGGCCATTGTAGGAGCAGAACGCGGTATTGTTGCACGGCGACGTTTTCAAAGGTCTGCTGTTCAACCGGACGGCGCCACACCAGGACGACTGGGACAATCTGGCGTCTGCGCACGAGACGGGGCGCCGCGTGAACTCGTTGGACGAGTGTGCGCTCGCGTGCGACGACGACCCGCGGTGCTTGCAGTTCTCGTTCCGCAACGGCACCTGCATGACCTCTCCTTCAGTCATACGAGGCGTGCGGCGACGGGGCGTCCAGTCAGGCTGGATGCCGGCTCGGATTGAGGCGGCCGTGAGGGACATCGATTCGTGTCCAGAGACCGAGTATATCTTGGGTTAGGGAGGGTAACTGGGATATGCTAGGGTTTGCATCTCATATCATGTGTATTGTGCTATGTACATTGTCATCTATGCGGAATGAAGTCGCTTAGTTATGTCGGTAAGATCGTTCTAGATGACATCCGCGTAATTCATATATACGGGGCGATCCAGTCAAACATCTGTACTGAGTGTTGTCAGCGCAGGTTCCATGAAGAGAATGTTCAGAACGTACGATTATTGGGTATCATAAAGAGGAATCGAAGGGGGGGCTCGTCTGTAGACTGCCCATGGGCTGCCCTTGCAGTCGGCAGCGGCAGCTAGCCTAGAGGATGACAGAGGGACCAATTCTGAGGTGACCTGACTATCCCTCCATTGCATCGTCGTTGGATTCTTGGAACGTCTCGGGGAAGAATCCGGGAGGCGGCCAGATGTCGGCAATGGACGGCGGATGGACCAAGGGCTGGGAGCCCACTAGTCGGTCCGGGTCATGGCAGAAGGCCTGGAAGGTGCTGTCGTCGATGAAGCCAAAGTCTTTCAGTCCGGCCTCGCGGCTGGTCGCCCATTCCGTGGTGTCCAGATAAGCCAGGTCTTTGAAAATGGAGTCGAGGTCACTGCTCGGCACTTGACGATCTCCCACGTTGCCGCCATTACTGAGATTCATGTTCTCTCCAGCCGGGACGGGGCGATCGGTGGACGCCGTCGCGGACACCATCGTGTTCGAAGCGGACGATTCGGGGGTCGGCGGATGATGATGGCTCCGCGGTAGCATCGCGTCGAGCGCACTGGCCGGATCGGACTTGTCCAGAAGAGCCGTCGAGCTGTCCACCGGTTGTTGCGGTTGCGCGGGCTGCTGCTGGGGGAACGACACGTCCATCATCGATAGGTCGGCGTTCTCCATGGCGGTGTCTTTCGGGGTCATGTATTGTCCGTCCACGGGAATGCTGATTCCCATGATCGAGGACGTGTAGTCGGGATCCGCGGTGTTGGGAAGATCTTGTCTGCGGTTGGACGACATTGACAGGTCACCATTTAGAGACCGACGCCCGGTGGTCGCCATCCCATCCGTAGGGAATGGGTTGGCAGAAATGCTGTTGATCGGTCTCGGAGTCGAATCGCTGGACCGCGGGAAGGTCGGCGACGAGGTGTCCGGTAGCTCTTTCGAGTGATACCAACGGTCGATCTTCGAGGACAGTGAGCGGTATACTGGCCATGTTGGCCCGAGCTCCATGGTTCGATGAAGGAGTGCTTCTTCCCAGCGACCGAACGGGAATGAATCCGACTCGATCTTATTGCGCAGGGTGAAGGCCTGTTCAGAGATAGTGCGGAGAGAGAATTCGAACACTGGAGGGAGCCCGCACATGCGGAAGTTCTCCAGATGTTGCGAGAGCATGGGTAGGGCTCGGTAAAGGAGTTTCTTTGCGCCTTCAATAGCCGGTCGCTGGGAGCGGTGCAGGCCAAGCTCGTGGGGGGCAATGCGCAGGTAGAGCCATAGCAGGGTCGCGACATACGTCAATCCCAGGTACGTCTGATGAGGGAGGAGAGCGGAGTGGCGCTCTGGGTAGATACTCTCCGGGCCGATCAATCGACATCCAAGCGGCAAGCGGTCGTCCCACTGCTTCAGCTCCAATACCAGCTGCTGGGCGAACACATGGCAGTTCGGCCCGGTCGCGTCCCGGGCAATCTTGTTCAACACACTGGCCAGCTCGACCAGACGATTGAAGCAGCTCAGCGAGAGAAGGGGGCCGCGGCGAGGGGGGTTCTTCGCCTGTGTGGATCCCGTCGGCGGGAGCACGTCGGCCCACGAGTTCCATTCCTCCAAGCCATCTTCTTCCATAAGACCTACCGTGGCGAGGTCGCGAGGGTGCATGCAGGGTCGACGGGATATCCGGAACGAGAGGAGGGAGTCGATCACGAAGCATCCGAGGAAAACGGCCTTTCCTTGACGTAGTTCTTCTGACCGACGGATATCCGTACAGGTGCCCAAGTCCATGGAGATGGCCATGCGGACAGCTTGGCCACTCAGAAGCCAGGCGGCCGTCCAATCTTCTAGACCAATGTTCACCAGAGTCAAGAGAAGCAACGCCTGGACGTGACCCAGCTCGTATCGCTCCGTCTCTGGAGGGATCAAGCTGCGAGAGACAGCATAATACTCCTTCGTCTTTGCGAGCGCGGACCCGTCCTGCGGGCTTGTGCATGATTGGGAGATGGAATAGCTCAGAAGCGCCCAGAGAGCGGCGTGGTCACCGGACCCGGGCGACATCTTTGCCACGGACACGGGTGCATTGGCGTATAGATACGATGCGCGGAGGATGTTGTGTTTGGCAAGGACGGGGAACCAAGAGTGGGTGACGGCGAAGTAGAAGTCCAACAGTTGCGATGTCTGAGGCGGCAGCTGGAGCGAGGGGACACTGGTAGGATGTACAATCGGCCCTGTTTCGGTAGGGAGCGATAGTCGAGGTCGCTTGACTCGCGGGGAAGTCGAAGGGTCGACGACACGGGGAGCATCTTGAGATAGAGGGGTGGAACTGCGATCCAGGCGAAACCCCCAGTCGGAGTCGTCCTGGTCATCTCGAGGGCGTTTTCCGATGCCGTGCGAAGACGGATCGGAATTGGATAACATCTTTTCCAACGCACCGTAGAGCCGACTGGTCTTCCAGGATTCGTGGAGCGTCTCCGACGCGCCATCGTCGGTCCAGAGACTCAGGATTTTCCCCCGTCGGCCCGCAGATTCCGCCGTAGTACCCAGGAGGGTCAGCATCGTGTCTTCAAACCCGTCGATATTGCAAATCGAGAGCGCCCAGAGCTTTTCTAGACCGCGGACATATCCTTCCGGCAAACCCCGTTTCTTTGCGTGAGGGTCATATGAACAAGTCTGACCAGAAGCCTGGCAGGCGGAGCACGCAGGACGAAGGCCATCGCATTTGTCCTAGAGTGGGTGAGGTGGTTAGAAGGATGTATAGAAGGGTTGAGGATGATGGCCAGACGAACCTTTTTGCTGCGACACCTGTCGCAAGCCCGGGAAACCCTCTTGCGTCGAGGGACTTTTGGATCCGGTCCCTCATCCATCAGGAGGGTTGATTATGGCGGAAAGATCATGCCATGCAGGGGCAGAGAAGAGGAATTGAGGCGTGGGGAACCCCGATGGATGATGTATAGAGTGGGAGGAGTACGGATCTGGGGTATACTCCGTCCGGGACAGAAAATTGAAGTGACGACTCGTCTGTAGAGAGTCACGAAGAAGGGATCAGAGAGAAGAGAATATGGAATTGGCGATCACGTCCCGGTTATAATAGTGGAAGAGGCGCAAGGTTCTTTGGAAGAGACGATTACGCAAGAGACCTGGAGCCAACAGCAGAGAAGAAAAGAAAATTAGGAGTTCAGCCACCTCAGGGACGCCCCAGTCGACGGCGCTTGGCCCAGGCGCATTCCGATGGAAGACAGAGACGGCTCTTGCGTCGGGGCGAAAGTCGGGAAGTGGATGTGGAAGTGGATGGAGCAAGATGGAGAAGCAGAAAAGATGGAGAAGAACCGCGGGATCGCTTCCGTGCTGAGTCAGCGCCCTATACAACTTGCTCTCCTCCTCCTCTTCCTCCCCACACCCCACGATCCTCACTCCGGTGCACGGCGTCTCAGACTCACGCGGATCGAGTCTCTACGCTGTATGGAGTACGGCGTACACTGTTCGCAGTGTGTCACCTTAGCGAATCATATCCCCGTCATTCCCTCTCCTAATCAACCAACCCACATGCAACTCCGTCGGATCCTAGTCTCAACACCCATCCACCAGATCGCGGTCTCCACCATCGCCCATCAGACGAGAAACTGCCGATAATCGGCCCTTCCCCTGTCTGGAGAGACCGTGTGCCAGCCGACGATATCATATTATTCCCCCACAGCCACAGGCAAGCCCTCAGCGTACAGGAGATCCCGGCAAATGCTCCGGAGTAAGCGATTTATCCCACGTGTGTGATTGGATTGGACGGAACTACGATGGAGGCGGTTTTATTGGGCTCCGCTTCTTGGCCGGGTTACATCCATAAATTCCCTAACTTCGGGCGTTGAGCTTGATCGACTCTGGTCTTCTCGCCCACGGCATCCCGACTCGGCAATCGTTTTCAGGTTGCCTTTTTGCCCCCATACATTCTCCGCTTCGGCCGGAGACCCTCTGGATAAGAGGTCAGAGCGAGTGACGGGCCCAAAGGAATAGTCCATGAGATCACGCGAAAGTTCTCATTCTTGGATCCCGGATATCCCGGTTCTCCCGTTTCGGGAGTCTCTCATGGAGAACGACGTCCGGAAGTCATTCCGGCTTGGTACGAGAGCCAATAATCTCGCCTCCGTGCAGAAGTCGACCATGGAGAAATGCAAGAGTCAAGTGACATCGTGGCGGGTAAAGCCTCTCCCGCCCCGTCCGGTTTTTGCAGGCGGTGAGGCGCGGGGCATTCTGCCCGTGCCCGCATCCACATCCGACTAGGCCGACCTGGGGTAGTTCGCTTCCCTCGTTTTCCCATGACTAAAGCTTTCGAGATCCTCCTGCATCTCCAGCTCCAAGAACACTCTCGGTATATCATTACGGAACTGCCTTCGGTCCCTTTTCTCCGGTTCCAACCCCCACAACATGCTTGGGGCGGATCTGCGCGTTGTCCTGTCTACTGTACTACGCCTTACTCCTACCACCATCGATCCTCCAATCTGATCCCCATCTCTGTCGCCTGAATATGAGCTTCAATTGAAACATGACCAGCTAGTAAACGCGTTGACAAACATCCCCTCCTGCACATACCCTCGCCTTGTCCACACAGCTTGCGTCTCCCGCCATGTCCAGTCCTTCGAGAAGCACCTCCCACCGCAAAATCGATCCAGATGCCTCCCTGGTGCTGGTCGGAATCCGCGGCTGTGGGAAGCGCTCTCTGGGATTCGTCGCTGCCACCGCTTTGAAACGCCGTTTCATCACGGAAGATCATTACTTCAAGGAAATCACCGGCCTCACGCGACATGAATATCTCAAGCAATTCGGGAGCCAGGAGTTTCAACACCGCGATATCGAAGTTCTTAAGATGATGCTGGACAACCACCGTTCGCGCTGCGTAATTGAGTGCGGTTTGGGGAGCCTCACCCGTCCAGTGCAGGAGCACCTGCGCCAGTATTCCGCCACCAACCCCGTCGTGTATCTCGTGCGCGACATGGGCCGCATTCAACGTCTACTGGGCCTGGAGGACCAGGCTGTAAAACGACTCTGTGAGGGAGATCCGCTGCATCGGACATGCTCCAACTTCGAATTTTACAACATCGAGGATCGCTCTAGCTTGGCCGCCGTGAGTGACGAGGAAGCCCCGGATCGCCGATCCGTCGACTACTCCTTTAAACTCAAGGAAGCCAAGGAGGACTTCACGCGATTCGTCCAGTTCATCACGGGGACTGATGTGGGCAGTTCCGGCTATGATTCGCCGTTTGTCTTGTTGGAGACGCCCCCCGAACTGCGGTCCTTCACCCATGCCATCTTTGTCCGTTCCTCCGAGTTGATCGAAGGTGCCGTAAATCTATGCGGCCTCGAGTCGGGCGGAGATGCAATTGAGCTCTGTATAGATCGTTGGGGGCCGGGCATGGCGAATACTGTGAGCAAGCAGGTTTCCTTGCTTCGGAGGAGTGCTCGAATTCCCATCCTTTTCTCGATTGACGCTTCCTCCTCCGGCATCGGCCACGACAGTCTCTCCTCCGCGCAGGTACGCGATTTATATTTCGAGATTGCGGAGCACGGCTTGCGATTGGCCGTGGAATATCTCGCCGTCGACCTTGGTCAGGACCGTACGCTATTGGATGAAATCATTCGCAATCGAGGAATGACCAAGATCATCGGTCAGTACACCTATGAGCCGTCCTCTCATGTGTCCTGGGAGGACGAAGAATGCATGTCGCTCTATCTCGAAGCCGAGAAGCTCGGCTGTCAGCTCGCCCGCATCCTTCGGGTTGCCACCGAACGTGAGGACAATGCCGCCGTTGCGAAGTTCACCAATAAGATCCAGTCCTTACCCGGGAAGCACATTCCGATCATCGCCTACAACACGGGCAGTCTGGGACGGACTTCCCAGGTGTTCAATTCAATCCTGACGCCAGTTACCCATCCCGCAATTAAGCGTTCGACCACCAATGAGAGGGACCCCCTCATCACATCCCGAGACGCAGTGCAGGCACTGTTCCAGAGCTACGTACTCGACCCGCTTCAATTCTACATCCTTGGCGGCAGCGTTGCGTACAGTCTTTCCCCCGCGATGTACAACGCCGCCTTCCAGCACTGTGGTATGAACCACACCTACAGCATCCCCGAGTCCCCTACCCTCTCCGCGCTCGACCGGCTGGGCCGGGATTCGCACTTTGGGGGAACCAGTGTCGTACAGCCATGGCGTGTTCAAGTCTCTCAAAAGCTCGCGTCCAAAAGCCGCCACGCCGAAGCCATTGGCGCCATCAACACTATTATGCCATTGCGGGCGCGGGCCGATGGTACCGTGTTCCCTCTCCAAGAACAAGCCAGCCGTCGCAACCAGGCGGGGCCAATCCTGGGGTGGTACGGGGAAAATACCGATTGGGTTGGTATCGTATCTTGCATTAACCGCAACCTCTCCCCGCGCAACGCCATTAGTTCGCTGAAGACCACCGGCTTGGTGATCGGAGCGGGTGGCATGGGTCGGGCGGCGGTCTACGCGATGCTGCGGCTTGGATGTCGTAAGATCTTCATCTATAACCGGACCCTCTCACGGGCAGAGAGTGTCGCCCGTCACTTCAATTCGTGGGCCGCATCGCAGGTCGGAGCAACAGAAGTGGTGCATGTCCTCAAGTCGGTGCAAGATGAATGGCCTACCGATGCCTGCCCCCCGTGTCTCATCGCCTCCTGCGTGCCTGCGGATCCAGACGGAGACGAGCCCCCGGCAAACTTTGAGATGCCCATACAGTGGCTCGGAAGTCCTACTGGGGGAGTGGTTCTTGAAGTAAGTAATAATGATGAGGTTTCTCGTTCCTTCTCAGCGGAGATCCTAACAGATCATGCAGTTTGCCTACAAGCCTCTGGAAACCCCGTTGCTGCGCCAGATGCGCCGTTTCCGCAGCGAGACGGGGCGCCCTTGGGTGCTGATCGACGGCCTCGACAACGTCTGCGAGCAAGCCATCGCGCAGTTTGAGCTGTTAACCGGACGGAAAGCACCTCGTCGACTGATGACGGCAGAAGCCCTTCGTAACTATGTCGGTGAAAAGGGCCACTTTGACGAGAAAACGATCCAAGCCCGACTTGACAGTGTTCGGTAGGGTGCTTGGAGGGACTGTTATGCTGTATATATAGGTAGATCGAGACATAGTCTGTAAATATCAGTTATCACACATAAGGTGCCTGGTTATATATAGATTACTGCAGTTCGGTAGGACGGGATCACGTGCGCCGCCAGGGAGATTGACTTCAACAACCACAACGTACGGAACCTCCTGAAGGCGCGTCCACACATCCCCCGTCTGCAATCGGGGTCTTGAAATGGATTTGTTTGTCTCCCGATCCCTCAGTTAAACCATGGGAATCAAAAAGGTCCCGCGACTTCCCCATCGTAGGGGTTCGACATCGTCCGAAGACGATTTCTTCGACATCCCCGATGAGCCATGCCTGGCCATTGTCAAGCGTCAGCTGCGACACATCCGGACCTGGGTCGTCTTCGCCATCTTCATTCTGTTCATTCTATACCTGCGCCGCGAGCGCCCGCCTCCCGTCCGGGTGACGCACATCGACTACAACCGGGTGGACTGGTCCCGTTACGCCTACAGTCAGTATGCGACGTCCAGCGCGTATCTCTGCAATGCGGTGATGGTGTTTGAATCACTGCAGCGACTGGGCAGTCGGGCACAACGGGTTCTCTTCTACCCCGAGAACTGGGACGTGGCGGTCGAAAGTAGCCAGGACCGGGACAGCCAACTGCTGCAAATGGCAGCGGAGACCTACAATGTGATGCTAATCCCGGTCGACGATGAGATGATGGAAGCCGGTGCTGGTACGTGAACGATCCCTACCTATTCTGCACTCCCGGCAGGAACTAATCAATCCATGTGATTGCTAGGCGCCGGCGAATCATGGGACAAAAGCATCACGAAACTCCTCGTCTTCGGCGAGACGGAGTTCGAACGGGTCATCCACCTCGACTCCGACGTGACGGTCCTCCAGAACTTGGACGAGCTATTCTTCCTCCCTCCGACGACGGCGGCCATGCCGCGCGCATACTGGCAACTCCCGGAAACGAGACAGCTGTCGTCACTGATGGTGGTGGTGGAGCCGTCGTACCGCGAATACACCGCGCTGATGGAAGCCGCGCTGCCCGCGCTCCACGGCCAGGTGGACGTCAACACGTCCGCGAAGTACGACATGGAACTGCTGAACGACCGGTACGGCGATTCGGCGCTGGTCCTGCCGCACCGGCAGTACGGGCTGGTCACCGGCGAATTCCGCGCGGACGACCACACGGCCTTCCTGGGGAACAACTACGAGGTCTGGGACCCAGATAGGGTGATTGCCGAGGCGAAGCTGGTGCATTTCTCCGACTGGCCGCTGCCCAAACCGTGGGTCATGTGGCCACAGAAGCTGCTGGCTGAGATGCTCCCCAAATGCAAAAATCACCCGGGCACAGCGCAGGAAAGCGGATGCCGCGACCGGGTTGTGTGGCGAAAGCTTTACGATGATTTCCGTCGTAGACGCAAGGTGAGTTCTATACCGGGAGGACGGAGTGTTCGTTGCTAATGGTACTAGGATGTCTGCAAACTTCTGAGTTTTCCGGCTCCTGACTGGCCCCCTGTTGAGAAACCTAAGGAAGATGCCGGCGAAGGTGTCTAATGCATTTATATGGCGCACATGGCGGCGTTGGGATTATATATTGAATGGCTTGATACATAGATCTGGGCGACGAGCCCGGGCATTGGACAGGTTGTGTACATGGCGTATCGTCTGGATATTGTACAGGAGGATGGAATGAGACGTATTTCTCTCTTGATGAATTCTTCTGGAATGCATCTATGGGAATGATGTCGTGATCGACAGTTCAGGTTGTTGCAAGGAAGGCCTGCATTCCAACCGATGTAAACAACAGTAAGAGCCTTCAGCCTCCACAAACAATGTAAATTCAACGCATTGAAGGCAAGGGATGTCGGTATCCAGCGAGTCAGCGTCATGGCGCTTTAACTTTCATCTATGCAAGACACTTCGTTCCAAGGCAGTTGACGTTTGAATGCATTCTTGCCCCTGTGGATATTCATTATGCCAGCATACATGAGCGTCGAGGCTGTATCCCGCCCTATTAAGACAGAACGACCCGCATGATGCTCGTTTCTACATCATTGATGAGCCTAGAGCGATGTCGAAACCATCATTTTCCTTCATTATAGCTGCAATTCTCGCCTTATGGCCCTCGGATGCCCTCTCAATAACGGATGAATTCACCTTCAGCTGTCTTCCGCTGACCATCCAACGATCTGACCCCATCATGTCCCCTGGAGGAATCTCCAGTCATGCGCATATAGTCGTCGGGGGCACTGCATTCCGACGCACGATGACACAGGACACAGCGCGGAAGGCCATGGGAACCACCTGCGGCGTGGACATCGATAAGAGCAATTACTGGATTCCGCAGCTCTACCATCGGACGCCAGTGGGCGCCTTTGAGATGATCGCCATGGAGACTAGTGTATGTGCCGCGAGGGCAATTGTAACAGAGACTTAGTTGACGGCTAAACCGATGGAAATAGTCAATCTATTACTTCAACAGGGCGTGTAATTATACCGCGCACGCCGCCTCCTGCAGCCCGAAGGAACGTGCCGTCGCTCCTCCTCCAGGCCTGCGGATGATGGCGGGCGATTCGAGGCGACGGTGAACCATGAACCGCTGTCCGGTTGAGAGGAGTGCTGACCAGGCTGCGTAGAACATATGACCCGGCAAAATTCGACCAACGTGCAACATCCCACATGTGCATTCATCGGGACGGCAACTCAAGTGAGACAAAACGGTTTCCGCAGCGGCCGTGCGAGAAGCTGAGGTCCCAGGTGTTTATGCCTTCTTGTTGGGATGGCAAGAAACTTGATAGTCCCGACCATATGAGCCATGTGAGCATCCCTAAGTATGCGTGATAACGCGCTAGGCTGATCGCCTGAAGATGGCGTATCCCGCTATCGGCGACTATAACAAAGGCGTATGTCCCCAGACCCATCCAGTCGCGATCTATTCGATTTTTCTGGAATTCATCTATGACACGAGTCCTTTCCCGGACTTTGAGAATTGGGTGTATGCGAATGGTGATCCGACTGGGTTCGGCCTTCATGGGGACTTTGTCCATGGCTGGACCGACCAGGAAGCTCTGCAGCGCGCGGTAGCTACCTGTACTGGGCCGAGGGGCTTGACGGATCCGCGGTGTTCAATTACCAAGATGCAAAAGAGCCCTGTTGCTCCTGTGAAACATCAGCCGGAGATCGCGGCGCCAGGAGATAACCTTGGTCAACATGGCCCTCTTCAAAGTTTGCCGGGGAGTAATCCGATAAACAGGCCGCGGTAGTCAATCTGCGGTCTAGACAATGGCACCTGACACCTGGCACATATATATAGCTTGGTTGATAGCGCAAGCATCTTCGCCCTTCCCAGGACCAATGGTATAGTGAGTGAGATCAACTTGCATATCCCATCCCCTTCCTCCACCACTTCCACACGCCTCGTTGTTCCATGACGCTCCCAAACTCCTTGACTGTATCTACCTCCGACAGCCCGACGCCCGACGCCCTTTTCCCCTCTGACGAACCATTTCTCCCCTTGTGTCTTGAGTCAGAATCCACTGACTCAGGGGTTTCAGGCTTCAGGGCTTCGGGGCGCGTAACAAGCTGAAAGTCCTTGTAGCGCAGATTGCGCACCACATTGACCCAGGATTCCACGGCATCTTTCTCGCGAGATTCGACGTACATGATCCCCGGGCAGCCACCAGAGCGCAGCAGAACAAAGCAGTTGTGAGCGTCCGCCGCTCGCTTAAGTGCGGAAACCTTCTTCCGGGAGGTGATATGATGGGTGCGGATGAGAGCGTTGTAGAGCATCGTGGATGTTGTTGAAGGCGAAGAAATGCCGAGGAGGAACTATAGAAGTACGGCAATATGTCCACCGCCTGCTGCGTTGGGCACGGACTCCGTGGGCCAATCATGTCTCGTCGGTATACTTGGTTTGAATAGCGCCAAACATCTGCAGATGTCTGAAGAATCAGCCTTTTAGCCGACATCCTGGTATGGCTTGCGGAGGGTCTAGGTCTGTGTAGTCGGCATTTGGAGCTTCCCAGCAACTGCCGTAACTTGGTCACCTCTGTATTCATCTGCTTCCTACTCTGGAGGGTTCATTTAATGCAATAAAATTGACTTTGCTAAAGGCCAGATGGAACACGGATACCATCTAAACAGGTCCTATTAGCCTAATTGAGATGTGTATGACCCCAGATGCCGCTCCAGCCTCTTCATCATCCTATCTATAAATAGGCAGACGTCGATCACTGGGATGGATTTGATCAGATCTTCTTGGCTGTCTATCAGTGGACCAGGATATAATCCTCTATGAATTCATAATGCTTTGGTTCGCTGCTTTGCTTCTACTGCCTGTTGTATCGGGCCAGTCGCCGCTCTGGGGTCAATGTAAGTATACCCCGAGACCACTACCGTTCGAACCGCAGTTAACAGAACCAGGCGGCGGAACTGGGTGGACTGGAGCAACTTCCTGTGTTTCAGGATCTTGCTGCATCTACTCCAATCCATGGTATTCCCAGTGTCAGCCATGTACTGCCACTACATCTATTGCAGGCACATCAACTACCAGCAGCTCAAAACCTGCATCTACAACCACATGCAGTCTTCCATCGACGTACACCTGGACATCAACCGGGCCCCTGGCGGACCCTAAGTCGGGATATGTCTCGCTGAAAGACTTCACCCACGTCCCGTACAACGGCCAACATCTCGTATATGCCTCCAACGTCAACTCTGCAGGCAGCTACGGCTCCATGAGCATCGGCCCGTTCAGTGACTGGTCCAGCATGTCCTCGGCGAGCCAGAACGTCATGAGCAGCGGCACCGTTGCACCACAGCTCTTCTACTTCACACCGAAAAACGTATGGGTGCTCGCCTATCAATGGGGTGCAAGCCCGTTCTCGTACCGAACCTCTACCGATCCCACCAACGCAAACGGCTGGTCCTCAGCGCAGCCACTCTTCACCGGCTCGATCGCCAGCTCGAGCACCGGGCCCATCGACTTAGCGCTCATCGGTGACGACACGACCATGTATCTGTTCTTTGCCGGAGATAATGGCAATATCTACCGGTCGAGCATGCCCATCAGCAATTTTCCGGGCAATTTCGGCACCTCAACCACAGTGATCCTAACTGACTTGACGTACAGCCTGTTCGAAGCCGTGCAGGTATACAAGGTGCAGGGCAAGAGCCAGTACCTTATGATCGTCGAGGCCATTGGCGCAAACGGGCGGTACTTCCGCTCGTTCACGGCGACAAGTCTGGGCGGCTCGTGGACGCCACAGGCTACGAGCGAGTCGGCGCCGTTCGCCGGTAAAGCCAACAGCGGCGCCACCTGGACCAACGATATTAGCCATGGCGATCTCATTCGGAGCAGCCCAGACCAGACAATGCCTATCGACCCGTGCAATCTGCAATTCTTGTACCAGGGACGGGCTACGAACTCGGATACCTCCTACAACCTCCTCCCTTACCGCCCGGGGTTGCTGACGCTGAAGCGGTAGTCGAACTAGAAAAATCAATCAGAACATAATGGGGCACGGGATGCCAGGGGCCGAACGAACGGCGGTATTGGAGGGTTCGAGTATATAGTTGAGGTTTACAAACCCAGATATGTCCATCTGATGGTGCCACATCGCAGTATTCATGTATATTCAAAACCAATATCAACGACCAACAGCCCCATACCAGCATAACCCTAGGACACCCCCGGCAACGATCGCCGGCGCAGGAGGCACCTTGAACCAGGCATTTCCCGCATACGTAACGGCCGCAACAACTACCCACCACGGCTCCTTCGCCAGGCTCTGTCCCTGGGTCGCCCGCGGCGTCAGGTATCCAATCTCCCAGAGGCGATAGACGGCCGTAAAAACCAGCCCGACAGCGGTGGCATTAATACCACGCAGTAGATCAACCACCCATTTCCTCCTCCGCAGGACTCTCCAGAAGCTCTGGACGGCCACGGCCAAGGTGATTCCAGGCACAAAGATACCAACAAAGGCTATGAAGGCTCCGAGGATGGAAGGAAAACGGGCGTGGCGCATGGCCAGCGATCCGAGAAACACGGCGAAATTGAAATTCGGACCGGGGAAGGCTTGGATCAGCGCGAGTCCGATGAGAAAATCGCGGCCGGAGACCCAGCCCGGGTCGACGACATACGAGCGGAGCAGAGGAATGACGACGGGGCCGCCACCAAAGATCACTGTGCCCGCAAGATACATGTTGGCGAAGAGATCCAAGGTCAGCGGAGGATGGGCGAGGACGCCCCTGGCCACGAGGACCGCAATGAACGAGGCTGTGGATGTGATTAGCCTATTGGACTGGGATGCGTGAGTACAGGGATAGCATGCACAGACCAAAGAAGACAATGCAGGTGACAATTCCGACGCGCAGGCGGATGATGTGGTCCTGGGATGGGGGGCTGTCTGTTGCATTGGGCGAATCTGGCCCAGCATGAGGGTGCGTAACGGTCGTTGAGCCGGGCTTCCTCGATCGCATGGTACCAGTCGAGTTACGGCCCTGGGGGGCAGCCTGTTCTTGTAGATCTATTCCGGCGTCTGTACTCCCTGCTTCGGTTGTATCTTCTGGACGTATGTTTCGCCGTCGCCATTTAGCCATAGCCCTGCGCAACGCCTGGCTCAGATACCCATCCCAGACGACGGTCACCAAGCCCCCGATAACCATCAGGACTGGGAAGTACCATAGAGCACTGTAGCAGATGCCGGCGCAGGCGCCCAGGATGACGAGAACGCGTGACAGTCGATCCCGGATGGCTTTCTCTGCCAGCTGCACCGCTGCCAAGGCGATTATACCGACGGTGGACGAATTGAGGCCTGACAGAAGGGCGTACACAGATAAGGGAAGTGTTTCGTCGATTCTCTGCACCCCAAGCGACAGGGCGTACATTCCAATGGCTCCGGGAAGGCTGTTTTGCGTTAGAGGATATTACCCCGGGATCTACAACCACTGCACGCGCCATACCTCCATAGCAGAAACACTAGCATAGCCGGCAGGAATCCGGCATGCAATAGCGTCAGGCAGAAGAGCATCTTCGTGCTACCGGGGCCGGGAAGTCCTTGACAGATGGCGAAGAGCTCTTGATACTGTACGACAGTCCGGGAGTGAGATGATTACTCTACAGGTCATCGTGCATTGGGTTCGTCTCTACTGACCGTTTGCTCGTCGACCCATTTCGGCTGCCCATCTTCTCCCTGAACGAATTTCTGATGGAAAATTTGGAAGTGAACGGGGGGTCCTCCGAATGCCGTGAAACCCAAGAACCAGGTGCGGAGAAAGACGTCTTGGAGTCGACTGTAAAGGCTCTTGTTATATGCCTCTGGCGAAGCCTGCTCCTGCACGCGCCGATTCAGGGCACGCAGCGAGGAGAGATACCGCGAAAAGGGAGGCGGAAGCTGCATGTCGGACGACGACCATTGATGTCGAACTGGAGTTGCGACGATGCAGCTTTTTTATCTTCCTAGATTTCGATCTCATTCTCGCCAAGGTTCGGGATTCTCCTGAGCCATTCATAGGCCCTGATGGCGTCACGTCGCGGGAGATGACGCTTGGCAGGAGGTTTATTTTGCGGAGAATTACCGATTGCACAGAGTCGAGATTCAGACCAGAAAAAACCGCGTAGCATTGCTGAAACATACGTAATTGAGGTATATAACAAACGTGTATAAGCTAAATATGAGAAGCCACTAAGCTAGGTAGTCATTAGGCAGCTGTACTTTCCGCCTGTTCTCCATGGGAGATTTCCTTGGGTTCATCCTCGGGGGCTTGGTCACCACGACGTCGTCCTCGCACAGCCACCGCCAAGTTGACGATCACATAGGTCAAGCCCATCACACCCGCGATCACCGAATATGCAATCATGGCACCACGGGGAGACCCTGGCGTGCCCACCCCCTTCAGATCGAACCCAAGACCGCCGTTGATGATGCCAAGGGTAATCATGCAGCGCCCGAACCAACGATGTGCGTAGGCGAAGAGACTCTTCCCACCGGTGCGTCGGAAGTGCATGTGCTGGAGTGTCCCCATGGCCGGCTGGAGAAGAATGAGAAGCCCCATCACCACCAAGCCAATAATGGGATGCGCATGCTTCATCCCGGGACCCTTGACTGCAATGTTGATTCCGAGACCCATCCCGGCGATGGCCACGGAGAGGGTGAACAATTGCAGGGGTGCATGGACCTTGGCCACGGAGATGGGGATGGGCAGCGGCACGAGCAGGGAGAACAGCGGGAAGAGCAGCACGAATGCAAAGGACATGAGGAACCCGTGGGCAATTAACATGGCCATCATGTTGCTGCCTCCGGCAGCGTTGGGGCCGGCTGCACTTGTGGTGGCCGATGAGGGATCGTAGTTCAAGAAAGGATTGTCCGAGTTAGTTTTGGCGCGACTAAGATCCACGTACTGACCGCCATAGCCGTCGTGGAAGTGAATGTCTTCGGAGACGCTGTTGGAGTTGAGTGATTGTCCGTTCTTGTAAGCGTAGAGCCATGGGGCCGAAGTGCTGGTCGCGTTCATGGACCCTCCTTGCCAGTTGAGACAGTTGTCGCAGCGCACGTTCGCCGTCATGACGTTGTCACGGACACCGCTGCCGGAGAGAAGGGTGACCTGGGCATCCGGGTTGAATTTCGGCTCCACATGGCCTTTGCCGGATCGTGGAGAGAGGGTAACATTGGTGGACGATGAAGACGAATATACGACGAACATGTTTGAGCCGGCCATCTGGTCACCCTGGCCGAATCCGACCCATTGCAACGAGGTTGGAGCCTTGATCTGGAAGAGGACTGGTCCTGAGCCAGAGGCAGCAGTGGCATCTGGAATAGCAACACTGAAGAAGACATCGTCTCGGCCTTCGGCGGAGAAAGTGGTGATTTTGGCCAATGTAACGGGTGCTGTTAGATGTCAGAAAAATAGATGTAGGAAACAAAGGGAACTCGACATACCAGCACCCAGAATGGCGCCAAAAAAGAGATTGAGAAGCCTCATCTGGGATGAAGGACGGACAAATATTTCACGAAATGTGTCAAGGCGGTGTCACAATGAGACAGGTAGGGGGGATATTTCTCCCCTATATAAGCACACCGAGGGATCTCTAACATGCCCAAGGGTCATACACGGCAGCCTTTGGCTAGCTTTCTTTTTCTGCTCGCCTCCCTCCAACTCTGCATACTGCAGTGAACCGGGATCGGGCTGGTTTCGTACGACCGGAGCGACAATTGGAGCCAATGCTGGCACTTAACCGTGGAGAGGAAAGGATATGTCATTGCAGTCATGGCGCAGGTAAGACAAGAAGAAGACCGTCCATTCAGATGTCCTTGAAAGCAGACATTCGTCATCAACCAAGTCGGGGGTGGTGGGGGTTCGGTCAGATGTGGCCTTTGGCTGCTGCTTCTTTGTTGGAATGTCTGGAAGATCCTTGGACGAAACGTTATTAAGCATAACGCCGCCCGGGAGACAAAGCGACCGTGTCCAAATTAGCCCAGATACATAGTTCAGGAGGCTGGCATCCCGAATGGAATGGTTAGGATATAGGCTGGTGATCGACGGTGTTAGTGTGCGGGAGCCCCTTGCATTCTGCACCCACCCTTGCGGTCCATCAAGCATGAGAATCCATGGGATGCCATATGGGGGACGCCGTATGGGGAACATTGGATGGACCGACCGGTTGTTTGCTGGTCCTTGTTTGTCTTTATTACCTTATTATTAGCCGTCTCTTTAGGTCAGCAGCCCCACCCCCCCTTCGGGTGTTGGTCTGCTTCAGTCAAACGATAATTTTCAGTCAAACGATAAATTTGAAGCCTTTTAGACTGCCAAACACCACCACCAAGATGAATTCTAATTCTGATATCGAGAAGCGTATTTCTGAAGCCTACAAAGCCGCTAAACGCGCTCAAAAACCGAATTTAAGCGCGTTATCACGTCAATTTAACGTTCCTTACCAACGCCTTCGAGCCCGCTTCCATGGCCGCGCAGACCTTTCCTCACGTTCCAACGCAATAAAAACTCTTGATAAGGCGCAGGAAGGAGCGCTAATTCGTTGGATTGACCAGCTAGATTCTCTATATTCTTCGCCTACTCCTGCAATGATTGAGCGTGCTGCAAATCAGAT
>NW_027395583.1:0-75937 GCF_047715705.1 Aspergillus ambiguus | reverse complement strand
TAATAACTTATAATACTAGTATTAGATAAATTACTAAAAAATACAGTGTAATATATATTACCTCGACATATATGGACTGTTATCTTACAAAATTTGAATGCTGGCATTACACCTACTTTAGTATGCCAGCCTATGAATATAAAGCACTGCAGGTAAGTTGTGGTTGAGATAAAAGAGCTTAAAAAGTGGTCGATTAGTATGGAATCCGGAGGTGGAACGCTCGCCTGCATGGAACGTTCGCTTACCGAATACGTTAAAAGGGCTTCAGTTGTGGAAAGGCCTTTCTCTTCCTTTCCTTTCTCTCTCCATAGTCAGATGTTTTCGTCAAGGTGCCAGAATCGATCATTTTCCATCATCCTTCTGAATAGACCGTAACAGTAGGGAGACAAGGGAGTAATTTGTTTCCCGTCTACTCCAACGGGTAATAGTATTAATTATAACTCTATGTGAGGCAAGATGAGCACCGGGGTATTGATTGGATGCCTCTGTACGGTCGGATATCCTATTCACTCGAAACACCTTGAGGAGTTGTTACCGCTTGATTTACTTTCTCATACTTATTCACCATCTTCTACAACTGCAGTGAGTTTTGCTATGACAGACCGACGAAATTATGGATATTGGATTCCGGTACTCTCCAGAACTCTAACGAGCGGGAGGGTTGGGTTATGAAGCTCCATTTTCAAAGCTATAGACCTTTGGATCCTATAATCCATACATCCCTCCGATACACGCTTATATATACCTATGAGCACAACTTTCTTCACGAATGTCACAGCCAGCAGGAATTCATTGACATTAATTTTCAAGGTTCTCCATCTACAGCCCGCACAATGGTTATTCTCACAGAGAGCTTGAACAGAAAGCAAGGCGGAAATGTGATCCTCCAATTTAACAGCGATATGATCCCTTGGATCGATTTGCAAAAGTGACGGAATCTACTCCGAGAATCTCAACGGGACACGGATGCCACATACAACATGGACATCCACAATAGATAATATACCGACCTACGATACCAGCAATTATACTTTCTCGGACTGTTCCAAGCATATATCAGATTCTGATCTTTGCTCAGACGCTCTCCAGCTCTCGTCCTGGCTATTCCAGACCCAGTCTCAGAGCATCGAAATGGTCGAGGGCTACGTTCGCAGTACCTTAAGCCCTGAAATCACACCTCTTGTTCAGCTAGAGAAAGGTTCTTTGTATGATGGTCTCGAGTGGAAAAGATCTCCCTGGAAGGACGTCGCCTTGGGGGACTGCTTGGTTATTTTGCGTAACAGACAATGCCAGCTGTTATAAAACCCACCTATTGGTATTTTCAACTATGTCGAGGCAGCGCAGGAGGCCTGGGAGCAACAAGAAATGCTTAAGCGCATAATACTTGATACGCTTATTAACTCTAAATTAGTAGACGAAGAACTGATGAAAGTATATTAGATGACCAGGTGATAAGCAGATGTATTCCCACTAAGCTGACCGTCGATCCAAATATGTGAGTTCTCCTTGAGCTGGGCGCTGATGCTTGTATTCGGTAATGGTAAGTATCCCTCCTCCCATGGTTAGGTAGCATACAAAATTACGGGTGGCCTCCTGCCCATTTAAACCTCCTGCAGGCAAGGTAGCCCCTTATTTTCTGAGTGGAATCGGGTTATCCCCAGCATGTTCCTTCCCAAGCTAGAGCCATCTAGCAAGCCATTCGAGACCTCTGCCATGTATCTGTTGATCACTAGGGTTCAAGATCCCACGTGAGGAAGCTTGATACGTCAGCTTATGTATGCGCTGGTAGTGCGTCCTCAAATCCGTTGGCTCGCTGTACCGGTGGCGAGATGAGCACTGCAGTACAGCTCCCCTTTGTAAATGATGTCTTCATCAAGGCCATCGAGCTTTCCAGGCTCAATCTCTAGACGAGGAAGATGCTTTGCATGTTCAGCTGCGAGTTATCGATAGGCTAGAAGCCCATTGTCTGATCCAGCCGGCTGGTCTTGAGGTAGAGGAACCCTAATTTTGGTACCTCTCGTAGATCGCTTTTTCTGCGGCTACGGGGTTTCGTTGTCCAGAAGCCCTTTTGATGGGTGCTTTTTACATGCTTCCTTCATATGCCGACCACGGTGGTCCTTACGCTTCAATCTAGCATTGCAGTGATGACAAACTAGGTTGGCTTCAGGATCTTCATACTCTTTGTGCCTGTGGTTCATATGACGGTTGAGGTCATATGAAGTAGCACATGGTACTTGACACACTGACCTAAAATGCTTTAATTGCTTGGGACGAAGCCCTTCACAGGTCTACTATCTATGACAATGATGGTGGCCCATGTGTATGGGCTTGTGAGAAGGATGCTTATGTGTAAGAACTTTACTTATGACCGAGTAGGTTACCCAATAATACGATAATGGTTGTAGGTTTGCGTATAAGTCGGTGAGAAAGATTATAAGAAGGCAGTATAGGCAAGCACGCTAGGTTATATGGACCACTGTCGGAACGGTTCTTGAACCCTACTTCTGCAGATCCGGCACCTATCCTTCAATTTTATACCCTAGATATATAGCTACAGAGCCGCGGTATCATTACTATAGTTATTAGACCACTACCTCTTAAACTGCAAATACTCCAAGCCTCTAATCAACCAGACAGCAAGGGTATCATGATGAAACTAGTAGTAATAGAACTGTGCAGACATCCGCTGTATACTCGAACACATAATCCAGGAACTCGAATCAGAACACAAAAGTCTCCACATACAAGTGAAATCAAGTATACATATTCGTTTTCAAATTCAAATCCCGCTTCACATGCCACCGTCTCTCAAAAGAGCGGCTCTCCTCCAATGTATAGCCTTCCAAAACATCCACTAGAGAGTTCATCTTCTTGACATTTTGTGGCCCATGTGTCCCAAGCCAGACGTGAAAATTGCCATGGCTATCCTTCCCTCTGATTGAAACCGCTAGACGACTGGCTGGATCTCGTGGTTCCGCCCGCCTAGCGTAGGCATTCGGATGCGGACTCTCAGCTAGATTGAACCTGCAGTGTACAGCATCTCCATCCCTAATGCTTAGTCCAAGTGATCTTGAGATCGTAAACCGAAACATCCCACATGATATCTCTGTCATCTCGCCACCATGTGAAACATGCACAGTTGCCTCTGCCTCGGACATATAGCACCTAAGGTTTTCGGCTTTTTTATTTTCCACAGTCTCTTGCGCCTTGATACGCCTCTGAAAATGAAGCTTTTCATAATAGCCGCGAAGACGAGGATCCGGTGAGTTTCTAATGTCATTAAATGCGTCTCGTGCATGCTCAGCCCATTCACGAATGGTGGGGTCATTTGACCACAAGTATTGTTGGAAGGTGATCCGTCCGCCTATTGCATCCCTAACAACATCCGTATTGCTTGTGAATCCTTGCCACAAAGGGAGTGCAACATTAAGATGGTTCCCAGACCAAAGTTTATCCATATATCCTGGCAAGAACTCATCTAGGTGGGACGGAGTAAGTGTTTGGAAAAGAAGACACATCCACATCTCTTGTATGTTCAATACAAGCTGTGTTTCCGGGCTCAAAGGCTTTTCATGGGTAGCAAGTGTCACAAAGACAGATTCCATATCTTCGAACATGTCCCAGATGTGGTAGTGTAGGCATGGGTTGCGCCTGCGCCGGTACGGGTCGTTATGCGTCTCAATCCTGATGCATAAGATTGCTGCTTGTCCAACATAGAGCCAAAAGTGATCCGGATGATCTCTTCTCCAGAGGATATGAAGGTACACACCAGCATCCTTGGAAATTGTGGGGTCTTGGCCGATTTCCTTCAAGCTGATCAGTACATTAGTACCGCTCAATGGTGCTATTCCAATGTGGATAGGAGATATACTCAAGCAACGTGAATTTCCCTTCGATACATATGTCTCGTACGGTGGGGTTCAACCCATCTTCAAGGATTCTTCTGATATCATGGGTCTCGAGAAGCGTCCCGTATCTGTGTCCATATTTACTTTTTATCTTCTCAAGAAGATGCTCCAAAATTGCCCCACGATCCAAAGGACCTATGTTTTGGAGACGAATGGGAGTACCTGTGACCCCTTCGGTAAAGTTGTTCCTTTGTTTCGGGTTTGGTTCGATCGATTCCGTGTCATCTGGACGCTCGTATGGGAACTAATTATCAATAAGTTAGAATGGTCGACATCCTCCCCCTGGCGGCTTGAAAGAACTCACCTGCTCGGAGATGCCTGAAGGCTTTTCAACATTTCCGCCTCTATGGAGATGTGCAATCCTTGGTCGCTCGTCTAGCAACTCGCTACCACCGCAGAGGGGACAGGACTGTCCTGAACACCATAATTTGCACCTTAAACATAGCTTTGCTATGCACCTTTCTGTTGCGTGACCTATTTCGCCACACATCCAACAGAAGCGGCACAGGCATTCAGAATACCCATGTTTCGCGCAGCGGACACATAGTGGGTACGGCATGGTGGAGGTTGGTAACGACAGGAAGAGGGAGAAGCTTCCAGGAAGGATATCATAAATAAACTGAAGTGGCCAAGTTTGAGGAGGAAGTGGGAACGCGCATGTGTGGCACCTAGGCCTCATAGTACAGAAGGAATTCACTAAACATCATCTTTTCTTCACCGTGAAAGGTACGCATATTCAGACGACTACCGATTTTCATCCTATTAATACCGTGAAATGAGAACCATCCGTGTACGTCACCTGTCTGGACATAGAAAATACATCGAATATAATGCACGATGGAACTACCCATTCATTGGAGCTGGTACACCCCAGAAAACGGTAGGGAACATGCGATCAGACATCAATCTACTGACTTGAGTGTTTTGCTTAGGTATTTATGTCTGTCTTCTCCTCCATCAATAGTCATCGTCATCTTCGTGACAATTCAACCTGAGAGTAAACACATCAACTCACTCTGCTCGATTGCTTGATATCTACAAATTGGCTTTTGGTTGGCGACTGTATGAGTAAATAGTTCTATTAGCTACTCTAGTAGAAGCTACTAGACCGGAACGGTTACTCAAAACAACCTCTATTACTAATCCCCCCACACTGCGCCAATGGCAGCCCGCGCATATACCTTAGTGATCTCCTCATCCGCAGCCCCATAACAACAACACATCCGTTCACGTCACCATCCTCCAGACTATATCGAACTCTTGCCTCAAAATGGTACATCTTCCACCCCCTTCTACTATCCAACCGTCGCATGCATACAACAGAACTAACGCTTGTCAGTCTGACCTCCACACCAACTCCGCCGTCACCCTCGGCGCCCTCACCTCTCTCGGCGGCATCATCGGCTACGCCCGCACCGGCTCCATTCCCTCCATCGCTGCTGGCCTCTCCGTCGGCGCCCTCTACCTGTACAGCTTCTCGCGCCTGCGCAGTGGCCAGTCCCACGGCGAGGAGCTGGCCCTGCTGGCCTCCGCCGTCCTCGGCGGGAGCTCCATCCCCCGCGCCATCAAGACGAAGAAGATGGTGCCCGTGGGGTTGAGCGTGCTGGCGACTTATGGATTGGTGGTGTTTGGCGCGGCTGTGAAGGAGAAGCGGGCTTGATATCCTTCCTTCTATTGGATTTGACTTTGGATGTATGATAAGTTGGGGGGTTATGGGGGGTGGCTTGATTACAGACTGAAAGCGGATGCACTACGTTGATACTGATATCCAATCTACCTGTTCATTTTGCTCTTGCGTGGATGAAGCCTACCTTGGCTAGACTTACAGTAATTGATTGGAACCCGTCCCAACCCGACCAACCCAACCGGTATCCAGATCGACCCTCCCGCTGGCCTCGCAACTGAGATCAGTGCCCTTCGCTCAGGTGAACGACCGACTCACCATCTTCATCGTCCGTATTGTGCATCGGCAGTTGACGTGCCCGAGATCATCAAGAGGAAAAGCCACGGGACATCTGTGTGAGCGAGAGATTCCTCGTCAAACTACTGATACGACAATCAGGGCAGGGAAGTAGCAAATTGTGATCGAACAGAAGGAAAAAAGAAACAGATAAAAAAGAGTCAAAAGGCGGCGTGATCTCTAGAAATTTGAATTGCAATCGCACTTAGCTGGAAAGAGTCTGATCCACGGGTTTTCTTTCCCTGTCCCCTGGACAGAAAGAATCGACGAGTGCTGCTTGGAGGGGGAGGAAGGCCTGGACTAGTCGGCTGCATCGACGACTGTGTCCGAGTCCCGCGTCGCGCCTGCAACAGCAGCCGGAGGAACGGCTTCCAACACCGTCTCTCCACGACGATCGGGAACGAAGGCGTACCGCGGCAATCGGGCCATCTTCTCCTCCGGACTGGTTTCATTGTCAGAATACACCAATCTTGCCTTGGATTTGTCTTTCTTGGGGGCCTTCTCTTCCGCCGCCGGTCCCCCGCCGTCGGTCGTCTGTTCTGCTGCCTTGGCAGCCCCAGATATCAGATCGTCCACGGACGAGGAAATCTGTGCTGTCTCGGGTGCGCTGCCGTTCGAAGCGCCGCCCGCCGGGGATCCGGCCGTACCGGGAACGACGTGTCCCATGTGCATCTGTTGCATCTGGTAGGCGTTGACCTGCGGAGCGCCGACCACAGGTCGCTGGGGAAGGCTGGGCGCCGCGGGGAGGCTACCCTGTCGTTGCATGTAGCCGGCCGTTTGGGGCGGGGTGTGCTGCGGCGGCGGCGTTGCCCCATATGCTGGGGCGGGCTGGCCAGGGGTCCCCGGGAACGGCTGGGGCGAATAGCCAGATGGAGGATACTGCGCACTAGATGGGAAGGGCGGTTGTCCGCCTGGTGAGAAGTTCTGGTATACTGGACTTGCCGTTTGTTGGTAAGGAGAGCCTGCCGCGCCTCCGTACGGCTGGGGGTACGAGAATTGTTGGGTTGGGGCGGGTGCACTCGCGGGCGGCTGACCCTAGCGGTACATGTTAGTATATATGCGGAGAAAACCCAAAGATATGAAAACGCTGGACGTACAAATCCAGTTTGTCCGGCGCCGACGGGCGTCGCCTCGCCACTGCTGCCTCCAGCGCGAGCCTCAGCTTTCTTGGCCTTGTGTTCGGCCAGTCGCTTCTTGAGATCCGACACATTCTCGAGCTTGGGCTTCTTCGCGGGCTGTCCACCGGACCCGGTTCCCGGGGGCGGATTCCCTGTCACGGCCTGCCGCTCGGCCTCCGCCTGTTGGAACTGAGCCACCACTCGCTGGTTGTGAGCCTGAATGATGTCCTCGGGGACGCCTTCCATGCCGAAGATCTCGACATCGAGACTGGATCGATTCGGGAGCGCATTGTCCACGCTGGACAGCTGTTCCTTGTGTACTTGGCTCATATGCACCGACAGTCCTGTACAGGGGAGAAGGGCACACAGGTTAGCGAGGATATTCCCCGGAGACATCGGTCGTGAAGGCTCGGGCGAACTCACCTCCTGCGGTGTTCAGCCTCCGCCCGCACCGCTCGCATTTGAAGTGCTTGGCTTTCTGGTGAGAAATGAGGATCTTCAGGTCGTCGAAATCCCGCTCGCAGTAGTAACACCACGGACGAGCCAAAAGCTCTTCCAGCGTCGGACCACGTCTCTTTTTGCCCATATTGACAGTCTATTCGATGAGTCTATGTAGGTTCGCCGGCGTCGACGGTCAGTGGGATAAGGAGGAGCGGAGAAGGAAGAAAGAGGAGGTTGAGCGCGTAGTGAGTTGTCGGCGCAGAGTTGGTTCGTCGCCCGGAAGGTGAGGCTGCAACATCACGTGAGGAAGTACTACCACGTGATCAGAATATACTAGAACTACCATGAACAAGGCCTTCGTCGATGAAACGCATCAGATACTCCATTGATGAATTCGAGCAACTCATTAGTACAATTTAAATCTAAAACAGGGTGTAAAACCTCTGAGTTCATTCCCTATCTAGGAACTCGGCCAACTAAGAGCTAACTATCACTGAGGGTCGACTGCTCTAGCCTATCTATGGCTTATTTTCGTCTGATTGTTCAGCGCTTCAGCAAAGAGCTCATCTTTTGACTTCTGGAATCCCATATCACCAGACAGACGCATATCGGGGGTGTCATCGCAGGCCCTTGCAATGCGCACAGCCTCCTCAAACTTCACGGTGCTTCCGCTCTCCTTTATTTGAACGTGGATATTGAGCATCTTTCTGACCATAGGGTCAGGGCCCAGTGTTGCTAATCTAGTTTACGACGCAGGATATTTTTAGACAGTTCTATACTCCGTATATAGGCGATGATTACTATATCGTTAACTTTAGTATTCAATCTAGGAATGACTTTGGTCATAATACTTCTTTACAAGCACCGAGGCATGATTTATAGCGCCTATGCAATGTATACCAACCAACACTCATGTAACCCATCGTAACAGTCATGCAGTGCACCATGCAATTAATAGGCAGACTCACTGGTTGAGCCTTCCAGTATGTAGGGGAATAGACGCACACTGACCTGTGTTCAGCCCCCTTAGTCTCGAAGCTAGTTATGACAGCGGGACCGAGTACTATCCGTCACTCCATAATCTTGCCCATACTCAAGAGTCGCATCAGGCTCGTCATCATCCTCGACGCGGAAGTCCGTGCCAGTATATTCGTCGTCGCCATCATAATCATCGTCGTCGTCGCCGTTATCCTGGAAACCCTCTGACTCGACCGTCCAGAAAACAGGGATAGCACTCACGGAGGCAAATGCAGCCAGCAGCCACCAGGGAAAGATCACGTAGCGCTTCCTCAGGCCAAACGAATACGCCGCACCGCAGAGGGCGGGCCCAGCGGCCCGTCCGATCGCGCTGACGCTGGTGGCAACTCCATTGAGGGTTCCCAGGACATTCAGGCTGGTGGCGGAGTTGGTGAGGAGGATGGTGCTGCAGGGAAACCCAAAGATCGAGACGGACAGTTTTGCTAGCATGAGTAGAAACACCGTGACGTGACGAAGGGAATCCGGAACCAGGGCTGTGTACGGAGTCAACAGATACAGAACCGGAAATATCACGGCCACGGTCTTGTAGCAATTCAGGACACCGTATTTCTTCGCGGCGTTGGGGAAGATGAGGAACTGCACAAGCATGCCGATGATCCCGATAAGGGTGTAGTAGATGCCGATTGTTTGCGAGTCTGTCCACATTAATCAGTACGGAAGGATCTATTTGAATAAGGGGATACTGAGCATCGCATACCCACGCCGAATCCGCCGATGAATTTAAACGGTAGATGGACATCGGGGTTGCCGTCTCTCTCTTGTACGGGACTGTGGAGGAACACTGGGAAGAGCGTGTCAAAGGCCATGTTGTGCATCGCCATGGTGGCGTACGACAATAGGATAATGCTTGATTGCGGCGTGAATACATCCTTCCAGCTGGGGATTTTGACGGGACGTTTCGCCTTAGCCCTGGGCCGATTCTCCCCAAGCAAAGCGGTGGTTTCGTCGTCTTGCGACTTGTAATGGAGCTTCCTTCGCTTCCGGATGCAAGGGCGCGTCAGCATTTCACCTAGCAGCAATCCATAATCACGATGGTTCTTTTTTGCCGCCAGTGTTTCCTGTATTTTTGATTAGCATCGATAGTCACAGTCTGCCGAGACGGCTTCTCACCTGGAGGAAGAGCCATCCTGTGGTAATGCCAATAACAAAGAAGACAGCAGAAGCCAGGTTAGGCAGGATGAACGGGTATTCCTTCAAGAATACCGAGCCTCCAAACAAGCTTGGATGCTTAAGCGCCGGCCTTGCCAGGGCGCCTCCGAACGCCGGCCCAAAAATACTCCCGATGGTCCAGACTAGGGGCATGACGCTGAAGGCGCGAGGCTGGAGCTCCTTCTCCGGCACCATCTCAGCTACCATGGTTCGGATGATGCCGACATTTCCATTCATCAGCCCCAGAAAGGCGCGGGAAGTGATTAGCATTCCGAGAGTTTTGGAAAGTCCGAACATCAAGGAGAAGACCATAGTAAACATTAGACCAGTTAGGATAATAGGCTTACGGCCGAACGTATCCGACGCGGTTCCCCAGGGCACAGCCATGGCGGCCTGGGAAACGGAGGTCACTGCGGAAGAGATTCCCACCCATTTTCCGACCTCGTTTTTGGAGACGCCGACTTCTTCGATCATCTCTGGCTGGGAGATGTTAGTGGAGGGTCAGGAAAGGAAGCGCAGGGTGCATACGAGGTATGGTAAGACCGAAGTCAAGACCACTGAAAGAGTTAGTCTCGATGTAGGTTAGGCACTGGGGGATTTTGCTCAGACATACCTGGTTCTGCGAAGCGACATATTGCTGGATAAAAGATTAGCGACTTTCTAAACGGTGCTAGACAGGTCATACATAAAATGATCAACTGCCGAACCGGCAGCCTGAAGGTTTTCTCCCGCATGAGAGTGTGAGCGGCCTGGCTGACCAAAGTCTCTCAAACAAAGACCGCGGCTTTCCCGGGGTATAAGAGATGCCCAACAGAACAACAGTAAGAAGAAAAAAAGAAGAGAGCGAAAGAGGAGATGAGGCGGAGTCAATCCTGTGGAATCACGAGGGAAACTAAAGCAAGCATTTAGTAGTCCTGGTGGGTCAGCACGAGTCTTAGTTGCATTTAGTGGGGATATCAGTCATCGATCTGTTTTGTTCCTGTTGCATCCGTCAACGATCCAACCTCGATCCAATCGCTTCATCGCCCTCGTCGCAGTTGACGCAATCCTGCAGAGGTATAGACGGGGATTGTACGGTTGAAGAATGGGATTCCGGGTCTTCAAGGCTGACGATGTGAAGTCCGGATTCTTTTCCGCGATCTCGCATTGGCTGCTTGATCTTCACCTCTCGTGACAGATGTCTACATTGAGAACTATATCGGCCATGACAGGCGTACCGCATAATACACCACCCCTAGGAGATTATACATTATTTACTTTCGTGGGATTTGACGGGATCTGCTCTCGGTGTGTTCTGGCGGATCTTACAGCGACATGCATGATTGTGACTGGCCGGCTATATCCGCTGAGGGGAACCACACAGTTCGAAGTGGGCTGTCCAAAGGTATAAATATACATCATAACTCCCCGGATCAAGAAAAACAGTCTCCTCATACCCCTGTATGTCATGTCCCACCTAACATACTACAACTACGACGGCGTCGGCAAACGCAACCAGCAAAACTTCAAGTACAGCCAGGCGGTTCGTATAGGCGACCGCATTGAATGTTCTGGACAAGGTATGCAGCATCTTACCTCATTTCCCTGATACCATTTTATAGAAATAAATGGCTGACGGGTTGGTTAAGGCGGCTGGGATCCCGACACAGGCGATTTCTATAAAGAGATTAATGCGCAGATTGACCAGGCCTTTCGAAATGTCGAGCTAGCACTGAAGACTGCAGGTGGGAAAGGATGGGAACAGGTCTTTCGCGTGAATTCTTACCACGTACCCATCAATAACGAGGCCTTAGAGGCAATGGTACGCAATTTCAGGAACTATATGCCGAATCATGAACCGCTATGGACTTGTGTCGGTGTCACCAGACTCGGGGAGGATGATATGAGAGTTGAGATTGAAGTTGTGGCCCATGATCCTAAATGATACCGTCGAAAAGTTATACCTACAGCCATTCCATATTTTGAGAGAATAGGAAGCTTGTTGCTTGACAGCTCGCTTGACAACCTCTGTCTGCGTAGAGCAGCATCTAGATAAGAATTTTCAAGACTTCCGAGTCGTCGTTGTTGCCAAACTCAGTAGCCCTCTTCAACGCATCCCCAGGAGACATTCTCTCCACCTTCCACATAGCACCAGTCACTTTCTCCAGGGATCCCAGGGCCTGCCACTGCGAATCCAGTGAACGAAGCCACAAAGACGGGCTTGCTCTTCATCTCATCTGGCTTCAACAGCACCCTTGACCACTGCAGCAGAAGTAGCTTTGGAATAAAGATTACGGGTTCCTTGACGGAGACTTGAGCAGCTATACTGTAGATATAGTTAAAAGAAAAGAAGAACTGTTCAGTTTTCCAAGCTAGATTGGCCTATATGCGCATACTCTTTTTAGTAACGAGACTCTAAGCATCCAAGGAACGCATCCAGTGCCACTATATCAGGTACATATCATCTTGCATAACCAATTATAAATGGCGTATATGCACGCACAACACATCACTTATTACTTCAGCAGCTTTGTGCCGGCTTCCAGTCGCTCAACGATAATGGAGCGCCATTTCTGGAAAAACCAACGTTAGCGACAAACAGAGACAATTGACACCAAGGAATCGAAGATGAACTCACCTGGGCGTTGCCCAAATCCGAAGCCTCGAAACTCTCTACCAATCCGGGGTACGTCGCACCGGCATACCCCGTCCAGATGCCCGGCGCGAACACCACGTGCTTGTACCAGCTCCGGCCGTCCAAGCCAGGATCGTACAAGAACTGACGCTCAATCGCCTTGTATTTATCGTTGACAGCGCGGATCTGGAAGTACAACTTCACTTTCTTCCACCAGAGATACCAAGGGACGTCGTCGTCCAACCGGGACGCCAGGTCGGCGGCGTATGCATCGAACTTCACAGCTGCTGTCTGGAATTCATCTATGGCCTTGTCCAGGGCACCAAAGTCGAAGGGGCTTCCGTCGGGAAGGTTCTTGGCGGACGGCTTAATCTTTTCCAAGTATGCCCCCAGGCCAACACCGTAATCAGCGGCACTCAAAGCCATAACTGGCGTCTCCACAAGCTTGGCGGCTGCCAGGGCCCAAATCTTCGAACAGGCCTCGTGATAAAGCCAGTTCGGATCACCGAACCGATCCATCCAGCTAAAACTATCATAGTTGGAGTGGTAATGGTACACTGGGTCCTGGTGGCCACGGCTAAAGCCAAGGTCAAAACTGGGGACTCCAATGAAGTCTTGGAAAGCAGTGAAGTCACTTCCACTCCCCATAGTACCAATTCTACCGTTCCACACATCGCGGACAGTCTGGCCCTCAACTGTCTGGTTAGGAGACTGGACCAAGCCCGTCACTTCGTAGATGACGTTGTTCAGGAGAGGACTGGCCGTGGGTCTGAGTTGTGTTCCGGCTGCGGCGACATCGACGTTGAGGTAGGCAATATTGGCCTTCGAGAGCCAGGGGATATTATCCTCGACCCACTCAGTAGATCCCAACAGTCCGTACTCTTCTCCATCCCAGCTTGCGAAGACAATGGTGCGCAGTGGCTTCCAGCCGGACTTGAGAGCCTCACCAAAGCTGCGAATCACCTCGTTCAGAACAGCAGAGCCACTGTTAGGGTCACCAGCTCCACCAGCAATCCAGGCATCTCTGTGGTTGCCCAGGATGACGACTTCATCTGGGATCGAGCCTTTAATAACACCAATCACATTCCACAAGGGAGTAGTGACATATTCTTGCTCATTATAGAGATTGATGACGACATCGTCTGGCGAGGGGCCGATATTATAGTCCACTCCCTTAGGACCAAGCTTGCCGCCTTGCCACCACCTATTGAAATCTGACGCCTTAGGGCCGTGTCCGTTGAGAGCCTTCAGGAGAGGGAGGACCTCCTTGTAGGAGATTGGAAGGGAGGGAATGGATGGAATTGAATTGTGAGGATCTTGTCTCTCACATCCGGGCTTTGATGCATACCCAGGAGTAGTAGGGTCACCTGGGGCGATACCTATTGCATCACATTGAGTTAGATCTAGGTTGCACCCGAGAAGCAAGGGGAAGCTGACTCAAAAATTGAGCGCTGCCACGTTGAACAGCACTTGGGTTACGAGCCGGGCCATTCGGGTAGGCTTCGTAGCCGTTTTCCTCGATGATATCTCCGTCCTCTTGTGGATCGTCGTACAAGATCACACCTACCATGCCGAGTTCTTGTGCGCGCTTGACCTTGAGCCCACGGAAGATACGACCATACTTGATGATTGCAATCTTTCCTGCAAGACTCACGTTGGCATCAACAAGGTCCTGGAAGTCGTAGACGGTGCCGAAATTGGCGTATACAAACGGCGCGGTGACGTTGCCACTAGCGGAGTAACCATGGAAAGTGGGTACGCGATCAGGCAGACCACTGGTGTCGTCCTCGTCCAGCACGTCTTCTTCGAGAGAAGCCTCGAAAGTGACCTCAGCCGCATCGCCCGACTTCTTCAATAAGGCCAAACGATGATCCACGGGATAATTGAGGTAGATGTCGTACGCCACGATGCTGGTATCCTCAACGCCGAGCTCCTTCCAGCGCTCCTGGGTCCACACGGCCTGACTTAAATTCTTGCCGGCCAGATGGGGCCCCGCAGTGTAGTAGCTGCTCCATTCGCGCGCCTTGGCGGCCGAGGGAGTGTTCTGGAGGATGGCTTGCAGTTCTTCATAGGACAGACCATCACCGTGAGGCCACGAGGAGTGTGGGAAGGGATGGGCTCCAGGAAGGTAGGACAAGATTGAACCATGATCACGAGGAAGAATGGCCGAGGGAACTAGGAACAGAACCACGGCGATGAGCAGCACTAAACCAAGGGAGAAAGTGCAGATCCGTCGCAAGGTATGATGGGGATACCGGTATCGCTGGGGAGCGACGTTGACTAGAAGGAGAGGGGTGGTTTCTGAGGGCGCCATGACTGAGCCCAGGAACTTCTCCCTCATCTCCGGGGGCATCTTTGAGGGGATGGTGGAAGGACGAAGGAAGTGGAAGCGGAGAAGAAGCAGATGGGGAAGTCGGGGAATGGAGGAAGAGACGCCTTACGTCAGGCGAGCCTTATCGTTCGTTATCGCTTCCCCTCTTTTTTACTCGTTCGGGAAGGGAAAGCTTGTCGCTCAGAACGGCTAAACCCAAACATTGGTTACCTCACTATCCCTAACTATATACATTAACTATACCAGCTGAACATCGCAGCAGAATCCTCACAAGCAATTTCGTTAGTATTTCGTACAGCAACCCCACCACCTCTACGCCTCCACCGGAATGGGCACCTTGTCGTTCAAGGCGTGGTTCAGTTTCTCCCCGATATCGATACTCTGCCGCAGGATCATCCGGGCAGATTCATCGTTGACCCCCATGTCTTCCTTGACCAGCCTTGTCGCCAGTTCGGGAACAAGCACGTGTTGAGCATAACCCACTACCCCGATTTTCTTGACGATGTGATCCTCCGCTGCAAGTCGGCGAAGTGTGCGCGAGAATCGGTCTGTCAACCCATGTAACCTAGACATATATGCAGTCAGTATTGTAAACCAACATAGAATCGCATCAGCATGGACTTGACCGTACATCTTCGCAGCACCCCGTGTGCCATAATAACCGCATGATATTGTCTCCAGCCCGTCTCCATCTAATGTCAACCGGAAGTTGGTCGTCTGCCCGGATTTCAGTGACTCGTCCAGGATGTTGCGGTAGTACGAGGTACTATCCGGGAGCAGAATGCTCTCAATATCGTCAAAGTGGCGCTTGATCCGCTCATCGAATCCCTCCCAGTCAATCTCTGGATAGCCTTTCTCACGCCATTCCTTCTCTGCAGAGCCGGTCTTGTGCGACTCGCAGAACCGCTGCTGTTCCCGAATACGTTGCTTCGACTGTGCTTGAAACCTCATCAGCGCTCTCGGGTCGACTGGTTCTTTACACCAAGGACAGAGTGCCTGATCAGCCGGGATCAGGTCCTCAGCAGTGTCCGACATATTATCAAGCGCATCTACCACGCTGGAGGCAAGGGAGCTGAGCGGTGTGCCCGGGCCGGAGTCATCGTCGAAGATTTGTGCGGAGGACGTGGCGAAAGAGGAGCTGGAAGTGGCGTCGGGGTACGATGGCATCTTGAATTGCGGAGTCGGCTTGACTGGACTCGGAATATCGATAACCATTGGTACCTTGAAGCCGTTTGGTGACGCAGGCGCCTTGTCCGATTTCGATTTGTTCTTGCGCGGGCTGGATTTCTTCTTTTTCTTCCTTCTATCACTGTCCGGGGAAGGCGACTTCGTCTGAGATGGCGCCAGACCGGAGCTAGTTCTCCCAAATCCTCTATTGCGGGATTGAAAAGTGCGCTTCACGCTCTGGGAGGACCACATCTCCCGGAAAGAATCGTCTTCGTCGCTCTCAACCTGACCCAGCCCTGCGGAGTCGCGCTTCCGCCGGACCGCTCCTTTCGTATTGGATTTGCCTCCCTCAGCTGCCCCGTTATCCTGTGAGCTTTTCAACAGCTTCTCCTCCAATGTCATCTTCGGTAGGCTGGGGCTCCGATCATCTCGTAAGCCCGGGCTGGAACGGGCATTGCTCTCCACGTCCTCTTCAGAGCTAAGGGGCTCATCGTCAGTGGCGGGTTCAGGTTTTGCAGGAGTCTTATCGCCAAAGACTGAATGTAACGATTTCTCTGGACCGTTCCTTCTCGTCAACCGTATGGATGCGTAGCTCGGATCGCGTCTTTGAGCAGTCGCCATGGTGGAAGCTTTCGGGAATCTGGGGTGGAACCGAGTCGTGTGTGAGTGGGACTGGGACGAGCAGTGGAAACTGAGCAATCTTCCAAATCTCAGGTGAAACTAAGGCTTATAGCTGCCTATGTCGTCAATAGCGGACCGCGGCTGGAACCGTGGTCAGGCACCAGGACGCGAACCTCGGAACCTCAGATCTACCTCAGACAGATCGACTTGCGTGCGAGCTAAGGAAAGCCCTGCTTAATTAACTTCAGTATCCGGTCTGGTGAGCTCTGCGACTTCGCCGGTGGGGGAGGCGAATAATGCGAGAAGGGAGGAAGTGACGCGTGTGGTTGGGGTCACACGCTATCGCGGCGTTGGGGCTTCTCCGCATCACTTCAGGTTAAATTAGTTTCCTCCCGGCGGTCAAGCAGCTTCCACCCAATCTCGCTGCACCCACGAAGTATACGGCCACAATATCGTCCTGAACGGACAAATAGATTAAAACGCTATTTATTGCTTTCGAGGATATAGTATTATGCAAGAACACACCCGACCCACCAAGTCATACACAAACAACCGTCTTAGAACCACCTGAATTATCAATTGACAAGCCTCTATATTGGCCATGTATTAGAAGTGGAAGAACAAGTATAACATGAACAAAACCAACCCATCTAGACGCCTCGGATTGCGCTGTTCTACTGACAGCAGTCCGAGCATAATGCACAACTTTCAGATGCATAAGCCATGAATCGTTACTCAAAACTCATCTGTATCTCACCCTCCCCTCCATCTCCAAAGTCATGGTCAGCCCAGGCGTTCGGCTCGAGAGCCATAGCACCAAGGGCGCTCGCGCCAACACCAGCTGGCATCGTCACTGAAGATCGCAGTGGCGGTCTCGATGCATGAGGGTCAATGTTAGCAGCCGTTGAGGGCTCGAAAGAGGACTGAGTACGCTCAGGCGGTTCATGATAGGATGTATCGAAACTCAGTTCAATCTGTTCCTCTGCCGGCATGGGAGATGTCGTGTCATCCGGCTTGTGACCAGGAGTATGCTCCACAGACGATTGGGCGGTTGGCAGGTCCGTTTTCGAGGCATCCTTGTCAATGGCCGGCGACGATGCGTTCGTGGACGGGCTTGGGGAAGAGTTCAAGTCCAGCTTCATAGGCGGCAATGTTGACTCCAACTGCTTCACTTCAATCATCTCGGATGCGAGTTCAGCCCTGATTGCGTCGATATCAAATAACACTGATCCACCCCCCTCATTGTCGGCTGAACTTCGAGGAATAGGCGAATTGCGATCCACGTCGTAAGTTTCCCAACCTTTCTTTTGGGCCAATTTCCCGCGCTTGAACAGACCAAACCGTTTCTTATCCGGCTTAGCTTCGGCTTCCTTTCGCGCCTCTTCGATTTCCCGAATTAGCTCCCTCTGTCTCTCACCGTGATTATCCGGGTCAGGGTCTTCGATTTCGGCGAACTCCTCACTCAGCACTTCCCATCCAACTTCTTTCAGAAGTCGAGGCATTGCCGCACGGTAGTCCATATGCCCGTTAACAAGCTTCGTGACATCGAAATTCTCCAGCCCAGGGACGCCCTCGACCTGAGCAAGACCTGCAACACGCATGATACCACCACTCGTGGCGCGGAACAGGTATCCCAAAATCCAATCATTCGAGCTATAACCATTGACAAAACGGCCAGCGACAACGCTGCGAGCTTTCAGGTACTCATCTTTGTTCGCAACAATCGGGGACCCGAAAAGGTAGACATTCTGGATCAGCCCGTGGGCACCCTTGTCTGCGAGTTCTTTCAGACAAGAAAAGATAACCCTTGAACCGAGTGAAAATCCAAGCAATGTCACAGGGCGCTTCCCAAGGTTATGGGCCATGAGCGAATCAGCGAGAATCAGTCCGGCGGCATTTGCCCGTGTCAGAGAGACATTCCAGGGATTATCAATGAGGTATGAAAGTTTGGAAAGCACAAGTGGAAGTTGCAGTGATGCCACGAGGGCCACCAATACAGTACTTCCGAGAATTTGTTGCAATCCCTGAGTCAACGCCTTAACTTGAAGTTAGCAAAATACAACCATACCTGGAAGAAGGCTAACACTCACCTCTGTACCCAAGATCTTGATAGTATCACCCATACTCTGCAGCATTTCAGGCTCCCATAGGACTGAGTATAGGTCTCCCATAATGGGGTCAACTGTACTGAAGGGTAGCCGTACATCGTCGACTTTACCCGTCATCCAGCCAGACACAGTAACAATCAGGTTGACTCGCTTGTTATTATGCAAAGGGCGGTATTCGAAAGTCTGGACAGCGCCCATGCGTCTGTGAGAGGCTTTCAATCCAATCGTACTACCGGTCAATGTAGCACCCGAAGCGATGAGAGCTGTGCCACCTGCTCCGCCTAGGAAGGCACCGGTGCCCGATATCCCCACGGTAGTCAAGCCAGCTGCGAGACCAGCGCCGATAACGGGGGCCAGCAGTCCAGCTGAGAGGCCAATAACAAGGCCGCCGCCCACCGTGGCTATACCCATGATCATATACTTCCGTTTAAGCGCCAACTTGCGGCGTTTTTCCATGTTTTCAGATTCATCCCAGGTTTCCTTCTCGGCCGCCTCCTGCATTTCGAGAGCGTCAATGACCCTCTTCTCGAATCGGGCTATTTGAAGCCACGGCACTTCCATGGATTTGCCGACTCTTTCTAACAGAGTTCTGGAGCGGGAGTCATATGATGAATCAGCGATAAGGACCAGGAAAAGGTCACACAGTACAGTCCATCGGAGATCGATATCTATTTTAGACGACATGGGCATTTGAGATGGGGTCCTGACTTCTGGTAGGTCCTCTCCTTCGTGCATTTCATAGGGAGGGGGCGAGGTGGACAGGGACGACCTGTCTAGATCTGTGGACAAACTACCCCGACCACCTTCTTTCAAACTGGGAGACGCAGTGGAGGAAATTGACTTCTTGGGTGCATCTTCGTCCTCTGCCAAGGGATTCTTAACCCTCGCATTTTGCATGAGTGGTCGAACGAGATCCGAAGGTTGGACGCCGTGTTCAGCGAGTTGTTCGATCATCACCTGCTCTGCAGCATCGATTTCCATATGAGCATAGACCCTAGCCATCATCCCTTGGCCCCACTTTCGCATCGAGTCGACGCACTTTTGTCTTGCTTTGCGTGTGCCTCGAGTTTGAGGGGCTCTTTCCATATCACGGGTCATTTGGTATATAGACAATCTCACCACTCCAACGTATGCTATCCTTTGGCTTTCAGTGAGAAGGTCTTTCGTTGCCTGCAGCTGGCTGGTGGCATCACGAAGATCGTCGTCTTCGATACCGGCCGCATTGGCCGCCGATTCCTTGAAAAGGTAGCCCGTATCCTCATCCAGACTATTCACAGACTCCGCGTCATCGTCGAGCTGGACGCGAGTGTATCCCTTTCCAGCACCGCCCAGCCCACTGTAGACCGCCTCATTATCTTCAGTTTTGGCCCCGCGCGCAACCAGACGACCATAGTCATCGTAGACATCAAATTCGTCAAGAGCGGGCATTTCCCTCCACTCCTCTTCGCTTTCGTCTTCTGATTCATCCTCCGACTCCTTGGCTTCATTGAGTCGCTGATGAGACCATTCCGAAGCCTTCAGATTCGCGCGTTTCTTATGCTTGGAGTGGCGTGGAGCGGCAGTGTCAGGGGTTTCCGACTGAGCCTTCTCTGTGTACGGCGGGGGCGGGGCGTCCTCGGTAGCGGAAGGAGAGCTGCTGGGGGGTCCTTGTTTTGTCGCATCTATGGATGTCCCTGCATCTTTCTTTTGTGCGATGTCGGTTCGGTCAGTACCCGGTGCTGCTGTAGACGTCGGTGCATCAGGAGTCTCGTTGTTGTCTTCTTTGATGGCCCGACTTCCCTCCACCGACTGCTTCGACGTCGATTCCCCTGGGGATTTTTCGCCTCCCCGCTCACTTCCCTGGTGGCCATCAACGGCAGTCCTCCCAGAGACAGACTCCTGGACATCGTGAAATTCTTCCTGGTTTTCGGACGCCTCGCTCATGGACTGTGCCTGTCTGGGGCGCGGCCGAATGGGAAGACCGAAATCGTCTACGTCCTCCGGTCCCCCTTGCGTGTGCCCTGTCGGAGTTGCAGCGGGCTTCGCACCCGCATCGCCTCCGAGAGGACTGACGTTTTCCTTCTGACTAGTAACATCGGGAGCGATATTATCGGCACTGGCGTCCGGGGTTGTGGGGGTGGTCGTCGTCGCAGGGCGGGAATCTGCCGAAGCATGCAAGTCTGCTGGTGGTTGAGAATGATCGGCGGAGGGGTGGTGAACAGGGGCACTTGAGACTGAGGTCATTCTTTCATGGGCGTTTCAGGTTGATATGATCTTGCGGTCGCCTCGAGTCGGGTCTCTGTTCCCTGGGATTACCGCCGTGCACGTTCCTGCATAGACCGGGCAGAAAATGACCCATTCGCGCGAAGGCTTCGACGCTATGATTCCTCCGAGGTGTGAAGTGGTCTCCCACCGGACCGAAGTTCTGACCGTGTCTGTCAACCCTGTGAAAGCTTCCACTGGAGTCTATGAGCGGTTTGGAGTAGAGAATGGAGTTCTGATGCAACAACTTGAGTCGAGGGAGGAGAAATCGGTGATCTCCTAACAACGGGTCGTTGGTATGTAGCGAGTGGCCATGCAGGCAGAAACGCAGCAATTGTGGAAAAGAAAACGACAGGAAATGCAGGAAACGAGGATCTAGTCTATAGAGAAGAAGGAGAGGTCCAGTCCGAGCTCGATCACAACGTGTTTATTTGTCGACAGTGAACGATTTCGGGACTGGAGGTGGAAGCCAAACCTGCGACCGGGCGAAAGTGGTGCAGCACGAGGTACCGAAAGCGGCAATGGGAGCCCCATGTGGTTGCGGACGACCATCACGTCACCCTTTCCATACTAGTAGTACTTGCCTCAGTCCCGACAAACATCCTCTTCCGGACGACCTCGACCAAGAGACTCTTCGCTCATTCCTCCGTTGGATCCTTCATTCTCCTTCTCTCCGATCACCTCCTATGACCAGTTGCCCTCCCTCGCAGCCGACTGGTAGTAGTCGGGCATGGTATTCTTACATAATCACATCTCCAGAAACCTCCCAGGCTGAATAACCTCCTTTGGGCTCGGAATATCACCGAATCCGATCTGCATGGGCTAGAAGGATCTCACTCGTGCAGGACGCCGCCCTACTGGACCATGGAGCATCGTCAGCCAATCCAAACTACTTACCTAGGTTTCTCTATGGTCTTGGCTCCGGAGATTGTTGACTTTCTGGCAATGCAGTGTCACAAGCTCTGCTTTTCTTTCAGGACATGTAGTTGGCTGTCCCCAAGATCATGTATCGAGGCATCAGCACAGAATCACAGCCTCTCGTTGATATCAGACGGTGCTGATAGAAATGCAGCACATATGGAACAATAATCCCAACAGGACGGCTCAAGAAGAAGACTTGATGGAAACACCCTGGTCAGCCTCGGAGTACTTCGTCCCTCCGAGCGGAGATATCAAGCATGCCAAGAAACCATCTCCAAGGCCATGATGGCTTGCAGGGTATATAATTAGGGCAAAACGCGGTTTCGACCGAATACTACTACAATGGAATGGGTCTGGCCTAGGCAAATCGGAAGTTCGACACTACCGAGGGCCCGACGGAGAATGTCTGCTGCATAGAGTACTCCATACAAAAGCCTGTGCTAGAGTTTAGGCTGGAGGCTTGGGGCCCGAAATTGAGCCAGGTCCAACGTCGTATTGACTCGGAGTACACCTTCCCTATAAGAACACGCCTCCCGCCTGACCTTTACACAAACTGCTGCCATAAACAGGAGTCCCGCTCGTCTGACATCAACTGATCTACATGCAGCGCATCCTACTATACCAAAATCTACCTGATATATGAGAAAAAGATACTAAAAGTCTGGCATCCCAATAAATAACTTCACGAACATGGACCCGAGCCTGTCTAAAATCCCGGCAGATTCGGCACTACATACACACTGCCTTCTGGAACCCAATTGTTGACCTCCCCCCCTGTTGTAGGAGGCACTGGCCTGTGATGTCCGCTGTCTCCCGGAGACATCTGCTGTTGTGGCCCTCCATACGCATATGGTCCGAGCATAGGCGGCGGATAAGTCGCCAACTGTTGCACTGCAAAATAATTCTGGCCACCAGGGCTGGCCTGACTGGGCGCCCAGATTGGGCCTACTGATGGCCCTGGTCCATAAGTTCCCGGCATGGGGTGAAAATTAGGTATTTGGGAAACGTCTGGGTCCATTCCCACTGGGGATGGGTCACCAGAACCAAAGCCTGTTGGGTTGTTCAAGGTGTCGGGGGGCTTTATGGGCGTTCCTGTCGCTACCTGAAGACCGTGCTTGTCGCCCACCGACTTTCTTTCTTGAAGACGTTCATACCAACTTCGACCTTTTACACCGATCACATATAACCATCGGCTTGGGATCCTATACTTTTTATCCCCACTTGCTTCGGTAAGTTTATGATTCAGGGCGTCCAGATAGGACGCAACTTTCACTGCTTGTGGCGTCACTACTTCGCCCATGGTTCCTGCACTGACGGAAAAGTGTATCTTCAATAGGGACATCATTGCGGCGGCCACCCGGGCGTAGATGATATTGGGAATCTTCCGCAGAAGGTCCGTATCGCAAGTGAGGAAGAAATCCAGCATCTCTTGAGCCGCATTCATCCATTTAATCGTGATATCTATGCGGGCGGCGCTCAGTGGGGTGTTGTCGCGTTGCCCTTCACTATCAGGTCTTGGGAGCGTATAATACTGCTCTTTGATCGACTCTGGGCGGCGATACCCTTCACCAACGGCGAGTTCATATATGGCCAAGTTGGTGTAGTGGTATTCGAACGCCGTTGTAACTGACCATTCTAGGTATGAGCTTTGGCCTGGAAACGATCGCGCATTGGGTGTCCTACCATTTGACATCTCAAGAGAGAGATTCTTCTTCCAGCTCTGCATACGATCGTCAAACCACCTCAAGATCGCGTGAACTCGCATGTCCGACAATGGGCTGGTAACACTGGTGTCATCCAGGCCAAACGAAGTTATAGCTTGATCGACGATCCTCTGCAGCTGGAACCATACGGCAATCTGCCTGTCCTCGGCGTGTGGCGAACTCTCAAGATGGATCGTACACTTGTTCATCCATTCGTTCCAAGACAAAAGGTTCGGCCTGCGTGTCTTCATTGCAACACTGTTTCACGGGTCAGCGACACGTCTTCCAATTCAAACACGTGATGGCTTCTTACGTGGACGCTAAGTGGTAACATCCCAGAACTGCTCTCGCTTGCTGTGCAAAATGTTCATCAAACACACCGCGGCTATTGGCCTTGCTGTTCAATTCTGTTGTTTCGTTGCCCCCTGATGCCAGGCCTATCTCCAGAGCCATGGTGGCCGCAATATGAGTATATTGGTAGTACTGGAGTTTCAGCGGCGAATCTGGCGGGTAATAGAAAATGATCATGAGCAGGAGGGCTTGAACCAGCTCCAAAGACTTATCACCGCAGACAAAGAACCGCTCCGCATAAAGTCGAACCAATTCTTGGTTGAGAATGGCCGCCAGAGTGCCATCCACAGACAGAGCTGCTGCCGCCAACACCGAGAGGAACAGGACCGGCTTTGAGCGCCGTAACAGGGAAGCAGTGGTATCTGGAGGGAGCCAGACCACAGGAGCGAAGACCATCAACTCAGTCACGAAGAAAACCACCAGCTTTTCAGCGCATTCCATGGAGATGACACCCAATTCAATGACATCAGGACCAGGCGGCGTCTCCGAGAGTGATTGGGTGAAGGTCGGGGTAAAGGACGTCAAAGGGAAGCTAGTTTCGCGAGGAGGTTGAAGAGGGAATTCGGGGGAATGGGCGTCGGCATGTCTCGTGGACCATGATTTGCTGCTTTGGGTCTCCAGAATCGGTGACAAGGTCTCCTTTTGATCTGTCTTGGGGTCGGATTCCAGCGAAGTTTCCATGTCGCTATCAGAGCTCTCGGAGTCGCTCTCATCCACCTGCAAGCGGCCTTTCAGAAGCGAGCGCATCTGTCGCATCTCCCTCTCCAACTGGGCAACTCGAGAGTCGGTTCTCTTGCGCGGCCGTCGCTTCTGCGGCGCTACAAAGACACACGCCCTCTTTGCCTTGGCGCATCTCTGACACTGATTGGGAGAGATGCTATCGGGTAGGCAACGGACTTTGAGGCTACGGCATGACTCGCAGGACCTGTTTAGAGGGGGCGTGGGGGCCTTTTGTTGGCCGGCACCAGGGTCACCAGGTGTGGTTGGTGTCGTCGACATTCTCCGTCATGAGCCGTCGTTCTCCGCCTGGAGCTGGATATGCAATTGTTATTGTTGATGGTGAAGGCAGCTATATGCAAAAACGCGTGACTGTAACCGAACCTGATCGACCCTTGCGACGCAGCAGACATCCATCTCTGACGAATCGAACTCAGAGGGTTCCACCGATATGAAAGAGGTAGGAAGAAGCCCAGCGAGAGGAAGGAGTCAAAGAGGCAACAGTTGAATGATCAAGGTCATTGCAGCCGGATGGAACGATGAGACTGCATGGTTCTGCCGGGATGATATACGAAAGGTGATAACGAAGAGGGGAAAATACATCAACCCGGTCACTGGTGCCAATAAGGATGGATTGAACCCTGAGCCACTGAGGCAAAGGGGGGTTTATCCTGGAAGGTACCCAATTGGCCAACAGGTGGTGGACCGAGTGGAAAACAGGACGCGGTGTACTCAGAGTAGTCATGTGATAAGCGTCTATTCCACTTTCCACGCTAGGCCACTGCCGAGGATGATACACTACTAACAATCATAAGCTAATGAAAATTATAGGACTGAATGGGATTTGCGGCTAGCCACCCGAGTTAAACCCGCGGGTTCCGGCCGTTGTGGCAGAAAGACCTCTAGATGGCATGCCGAATGCCAAACCAGGTGTACTATCCAGGGAAGCTGGAGCATACAAAACCTTTCACACTCCTTTCTAGAAGCACCCGTTCCGGAGAACCCCATTGCTTGTGACTATGACACGCAGAAAACAAGGACCGGTTGCATGGAGCCCTTCCGGGTATCGGGTGGGCGGTGCCTGGCTGAAGCTCCATCCCAAACGCCAACCAACCATCGTGTCCCGTGGATCGGATTATCCTCTTCCCTCTCAGGGGATCCTGCACCAAAGCACCACAGATGAAACACATCAGAGGAGCAAAGGGGCAGACTGGGAAGAGATTCTCAAAACCTGGCGAATCATCAAGGATCCTTTCCCCGCAATACTAACATAGTGGCGCCCAAGGCCCCATCCAATGACACCAAACGATTCCGAGGCAGTGACAGATCGTCAGTTGTCCATCTATTGCCCGACCTAGTAAATACTGGAACCCTTTTCCAGCATTGTCGTCTCTGCCATGTCCCGATTGACCGAGAATCCCTTCGGAGGCGAATCGTCCCAGGTAACTGCCCCCTAGGTCTTGTTTGGTCTGAGAACGGGCGTTTCGGTACCAGAGATGCTTGCTTGATATCGTTGCCGATCTCCGAAGGAGGGTCAACATCGTGCGAAGTATCCGGGAGCGTTCCTCTGTGGAAAACGTAGGGGTCCCTCTACTTCCGTGACGTCAGGTACCCTCCGACCACCGTGCACATTGCCGTTTGTGATTTTGTCAACGTTTGGTACAACTGATAGACGGTTGGCCCCTGTTCCGGGCCTAAGCGAAGAATGATCTTGGCCTGTGCCGTCGAATCCACCGTCCCGACTGCTAGATGCGGCGGAATCGGGTTGGCTGACGAACACGCAGCTTCTCGCCAATGCCTGCCTACCTTGGACAGCCAGCTTGTAACCTCGACCAACCATCTGAAGATCGAAGTCTGCAGACTGAAGGGAGGCTATTGGACTCCGTATTAGGCAAATGCGCAAGCGAATTGGCCAACCCTCCTCCGTTATTGCGTGAAGATCATAGTCGGCGACTGGTCGGGGATTGTACCTCGATCGAAAAGGGGCATGGTATTCAAAATTCCTACGAGCTTAGTGGCTAGAGGCTCACTGGGCGGTGTTCTTGGACTCTTTGAGGATCAGGTAATTGTGCGGAGTAAACCGACAACATTAGATTCCACCAGGCATCCATGGAAAATCCTGCAGTTGAGCCCACATAAGCATTGACTCCACCAGCAACGGGACTCGTGCAGACGGGCGGACCAAACCCCGGCGTTGGCTCTGGTGAACAGCGTGATTGCTGGAGAGTAGGCTGGGTCAGGGACAGCCACGGTAGGGGAGAAACTAGTCCGGGACAAGTGGAAGATAAAGTTCCTTGGGAATGGTTTCCACCTGTCACTATTTTGATTCGCGCCCCTTGGGCAGGCTTTTCTGGCTTCCTCTTTTCAGCCTTTTACCTAGTGGAGACTGGGGGGTATACCCACCGGTATATGTATCCCACTGCCAGTTGTACGTGGAGGATCAATTCGTAGCTTGGCGATCGGATCCACGACTATACGGAGTACTTTATCCAGCTTATTAATCTTTTTGGTGTATGCGGTAAGATGATTTGGGATTCCAAGACTTATGGGAATTAATTGATTAGGGGGGAGGAATCGGCTCGGACGATTGGGCCCGGAGTCTTGCGCAATTGGAGCTACCATATGGCCATGACGCGGCCCTCCCCGTTTCTTCCGTGGCCAAAGAATGAGACCAGTCATGACAAAGGGGGATCCCGTACAGTCATTGCTCGAGGGTAGATAGACTCACACGGTGCGGATATTTGAACAGAGAAGAAAATAAAAATAACAATAAAACAAAGATAAAATAAAATATAAATGTGAAATAAAATATCGGAGATAGAATATATGCGATAAAAAAAGAATCAGAGATCGGCACCACATCTAGACTGCCAAGGCCCACAAGGCTGTTGGTTTCCAGCGATTTGAAGGTTGCCACTGCAGCATCAGCAACGGCGGCAACCGAGCACGCGACTCCCGTTAAAGACGACCGATTCATCTCTGTCGATCTCCGATTTCCCGCTCTCGTTGATCCATCTCTTATATACATACATCGCCAGATCTCGACGATTATCCTTTTGTCGCCACGTCACCGCATTCGACTCGACTGTCTTACTCATTGACTCTGATCCTTCCTTTCGTTTAGTGTCCTGCCTCCCCTTGTCGCGCCCCCCCGGCAGAGCCTCGCCGCCATCAAGCCTCATCCTGGCCTTGTACTACCCTCCTTCCAGACACTCCCGACGCCTCCACGCTCTGTACAACTCAGTTTGAGCATGTGTGCCGATTGCTTGGTTTAGGCGCGTCTTTTATATACTCTTCGTTATTCATGATGTGGATATCCAGGTTCTGTGTCGGCCTGTGCGGCCTGGCATCAGTTGCTCTGGGTGCCGCCAATGCCCGTGTCGACTTCATGGGTGTGAGAGATAAGATGGCAAAAGACTATACTAATGAAGCCGTATCGGCTGAGAAATACTTTCGTGAGTGCGCCATCGATCCCGCAGCGTTTAGAGACAAATCACAATTCTGACTGGCATCGATTAATAGATGAATCATCGTAGGTGTCGATCCAACCGTCTTCGTTCGTTCCATTCACTAATCCATACTGATTCCAGCTTCCATTATCACTACGACGGGCGGTAGGTTTCCATGTCGCTCCGCGCGGGTGCCCTGTGCTGATCGCCGATCCTTAGGTTCGCGTCCCACGCCCTCCCAGACGAAGAAACAATCCCACACCTGTCGGCTCTCATCCGAACCTATCTTTCGACCATGGCAGACATCGGTGTTGAGACCTGGATCATGCACGGAACGCTACTGGCGTGGTGGTGGAACCAGAAGGTTGGTGCCGGCATCGCACAAATCGAACCACGTCTCGCAGTACTGACCACCCCTAGATCTTTCCGTGGGACAACGACATCGATGTGCAGATTTCCGAACCGTCAATACACTTCATTGCCGAATATTACAACATGACCGAGCATCATTTCGACATCCCCGGGGTCGAAGGCGGCCGCACCTACCAGCTTGAAATCAACCCCAACTACGTTATCCGGTCGACGGCCGATAAGCTGAACGTCATCGATGCGCGATGGATCGATACATCCTCTGGCCTCTTCATCGACATCACAGCGGTGCGAAAGGATGATCGCCGGAGGGAGAAGGGCTATCCGGGCGCATTAATGTGCAAAGATGGCCATCGATTCGACGTGAGTCGTCTCTGAGGACCGTCGTATGTGTACCTCTTGTGCTGACCCCTTGAAGGAAAACGATATTTTTCCCCTTCGAAATAGCCAGTTCGAAGATTTCCCCGTCAAGGTCCCCTATGAATATACCAAGCTGCTCCAGGAGGAGTACGGCTCCAAGTCTATAACTGCAACGAGTTTTCAAGGGTGCGTGTGCATGTTGATCTGATCTCGGAGATGGAATAGCCTACTGATATCTGTCTAGACACCACTTCAACGAGGAAACCATGCTGTGGGATGACAAGTCAGTGAAACCCTATCGACCAATCTTCGACCGATGACTTACAACTTCCAGGTCCCGAAGATCATTACGCCGACGTCGTAACGCCAATCTTCCCGTCCGAACCACACCTCTGGAACATTTCTTCTCCTAATTCCCAGACCGGTCGGACAAAACGAGATATGTATAAGACTCTGGACATATATACTTTCCTGCATGTATAAGGCGTTCCGTTGTTACTGATACTATGTGCATGTGCTCACATCTTGTTTGTCTTTCTTAATCCTGGCGATGACTGGAGTTTGGTTCTGGCTTATTTGTGTATATACAACAGGGGCTCCTGCCATAGATATCTTGGTCTTTCCGCGTACTTGGAGAGTGAATATACTTCTGCCTAATAAGCTCAAAAGCCACGCCAAAGCCACGGAGAAGTCCGGGCCTTCGATAATGGAGCCCCGTCGTATTCGGTAGACGGCTAATTAATTACAGTTTTGCACAGCCTGGCAATTCAGTCACCGATCAGATAAGATGGCGTCGCCTGACATGGCCGAATTTTCGTCCCCAAGGCACAGGCCAATGGAGATGGTCCATCTGATACGGTTACGGTTTGATCGTTCAATCTCCGATGCTTGAGCGTTTCTTTATTCTGATGCTGCCTAGAGAGATACGAGGTCCATATGGTAAAGGATTCATCTGAGGTGCATTGCATGTCGTTCTGCGTATTCTGTCCACGACAGACGAGGAAGAAAGAAAGAGATCTGACATACATGGAAGGCCATTAGTAATGCGAACGGTTTCTAGCCAATGATCAGCGGCCAATTGCCGGTTCCGGCCAATCAGCGGCACCCACCGGTCCCTGAAACTCCACTATGAGTCGATGACTGATGAGCTCCAACTCTAACGGATTTGTGACTCCTCTAGTGCTCCATCCTGGCCCTTCTTGTTTTTATTATTCCCCTCTCCCATTATCCAAACGCATCCTCCCTCTCCGAAGAACAGTATTTCGTGGTTGAGGATGAGGCAGCGTGTGGAATTTTACCTCCCTCCGATCTCCGCCACGTCGTCATGTCGTCACACCCTTCGCAAGCCTCTCAATCAATAAACCCCGTCCCTGGGGATTCTCCCTCCACCTCCACTTCTCACTCAACCTCTCATGGTGCCCAAGATTCCTCGAGTCATCGCAGCTGTGTGACCTGTCGCCGAAGGAAGGTCCGTTGCAATAAGAGATGTCCGTGCTCGAACTGTGCCCGTGCCGGCATTGAATGCGTCTATCCGCCTCCCGGCAGAGCTCCCCGCAAGACCAAACGCCCGCAGGATGCAGAGTTGTTGGCTCGACTAAGGCGCCTGGAGGGTGTAATTGAACATCTCAGTGAGCAAAATGCGACATCTGCCCGCCAACCTTCCCCGGAACAGCAAAATGTCAACATCCCCGCTACCGCCACCACTACCACTAATGAGCCCTCTCAATTTGCTCCACCCCCGGCCGAGGAAAGCGCCGGTTGTCCTTTCAATCTCGACCCGAAGAAACCTTTGCAGCCGCGGAACTTGCAGCATGAATTTGGGAGACTCGTCATTGACGAAGGTCGAAGCCGATATGTCAGCAATCGCTTCTGGGCGAGTCTTGGGGATGAGGTATGTTGTGAAGCTTCTATGGTCCTTCCATCACCCATGCTGATGTTCCGCTTTCCAGATTGAAGAACTGCAGGATATCCTCGATCCGTCCTCGTCAGAGGATGAGGACTATCCCTCTCCAGAGTCGAACTCCAACTCTGCTCACTCCGCCAACCACGATGGGTTCCTATTCGGATTCTACTCGCTCTCCCATTCTCTCCGCAGCTTCCACCCGCCCTCCGCGAAGATCCCTTTGCTGTGGAATGTCTACCTGGAGAATGTGGCGCCGTTAGTGCCCATTGTCCATAAACCCTCTGCGCAACAGCTTTTTGCAAATGCCGCGAAATCTGTTGAGATGCTGGACAAGAACTCGGAAGCCCTACTACTCGCTATGTCTTTTGTCTCAATTGTTAGCCTGACTCCTGAGCAATGCTTGTCTCTGCTGGGAGAAGAGCGTGACGCCGCGGTGGGTCGATACCGCTTCGCAGTCGAGCAAGCCTTATCCAAAGCCAACTTTCTAAACACTCAAAACTTGATTCTTCTGCAAGCCGCGGTGATATTCCTGATTGGTGTGCGTCGAGAGGATGACACAAAGTTCGTTTGGGCCATGACAGCTCTTGTCCTTCGCCTTGCCCAAGGCCTTGGCCTCCACCGAGACGGCACCAACTTTGGGCTGAAACCATTTGAGACTGAGATGCGACGGCGTCTGTGGTGGCATATTTGCCTGTTGGATATCCGCTCGTCTGAGGATCACGGAACAGAGTTCCAAATCCATGAAAGAATCTACGATACAAGGCTCCCGCTGAACGTCAATGACGAGGATCTCACACCCGACATGCAGGAACCCCCTCAGGAACGAGTTGGGTTCACGGACATGACATTCTGCTTGATCCGTTGCGATATCACCGTCGCTCTTCGACGGGTAGGCTCTGGGTGTCCGAATAAGAACGTTCCCGGGCCTCGAGAGCCATCCCCTGAACACTGCGGGCAGTTGATCCAGATGATCAACCATCGTATCGAGGAGCGGTATCTGAAATACTGCGACAACACAGTACCTATACAGTGGGTGTGTGCGACCATTGGCCGTCTTATTCTCACGAAGTTATGGCTGGTTGTCCACCACCCTATGACCAGACCGTATGAAGGACTGAATTTGACCAATGCGTCTCGCGAAAGTCTGTTCAAGACTTCTGTGGAAGTTGCCGAATTTGCTCAATTGTTGACGACGGAAAAGAATACTCAAAAGTGGAATTGGCTATTCGCCACAAATATGCAGTGGCATTCTATAGCCTTCATCCTGTCAGAGCTTTGCGTTCGCCCTCTCAGCCCATTGACCGATAGAGCTTGGAATGCGGTCAGCTCTCTCTACGAGGATTGGATCCAGACGTCGAAACAGAGAAAGGGAATGCTTTGGCGGCCACTTGCGCGGTTGATGAAACGCGCGGCTGCTTTCAGGGCGAAACAGAAGGAAACTCAAAACCAGCTGGGAACTGCTTCTGCATGCGATGATCCTACATTGTTCTCTCTCAGCGATAAACCGGGAATTACTGTGCCCCCTCCCATCCTTCCCCAATTCCCACCACCACCCATGTCATCAGACACTGCGTCAAGGGGGGTTGTAAGCACCCCTCCGGGGAGCAGGCTGGACATGGACTTCGACATCCGACAAGGCCCAATGGACTTGTTCCAGGAGCTGTTCCCTAACGTGGATTGGCTCTCTGTTCAAACCTCTCAAGGGGCTCCTGGTTCTCAAATGGCCACGAACCAACCCCCGACTACCGACATCAACACATCAGATGTCGTCGCTGACGGGTTGATGGCGCCTGCCGAGTCCCAGCAAGATCCCGCTATGCAGTTGAGCTGGAACGAATGGGACCAAGTCATGCGAGATTTCCATACGGACGTGCAAGAAGCACAGTCTGCCTACCCGATGAACAACATGAACGTTTTCGACTGGCTTCCTTGACAGGCTCACTGTCGGAATGCCCTCCACACTCCCCACTCGCCGCTCATTATCTCCCCTCTCATATTGACACTTGTGAATACAGACACCTCACTCTCCAAAATAATGACCATGATGATGTACGATTAGGCCTAATGGGTTCTCAAACCTTCAATCAGACGAGCTGGTCTTTCTGGTTACCTCTTACCCTAAAACATATTCCGTGTATTATAGCTCTGTACATTACTGCGATCTCTCCAATTCGGACAGGCAAAGTGAAAATAGGAAATACTTATACCCCAAGCCCTTACCTCTTAGATCTCAGTCGAGACAGGTGGACCATTACGTATACCCCAGATACAATCACGTGACCTAGCATGTGTACACAGTAGCTTCATGGAGCACCAACTCACACCCTCACTCCCAACGCCACCCCGCAACAATCCAATCCCCACGTCGCCTCTGACCCCAATCACGAAAGCTACGCCTACAGCCAACATGCCCGCAAAGCGCACGACCGCCCCGCCAGCCCCGGCCTCGACAGCCGCCAAATCGCTCTCCTCCGGCCCGAAGACCCTCACGGCGAACTCATCCATCTACGACATTGCCTACCATGTGTGGCAGCAGTACCTCGCGACGACATCACAACGCACAATGCTTCTAGACGCTTTCATGGTGTTCCTGGTGGTCGTCGGCGCGATCCAATTCGTGTACTGTGTTCTGGCGGGCAACTTTGTACGTGATCCATCCCATCCATCCATACTCGAGAACGAGCTCCAAGGGCGGGGCAGAAGAAAACATGAGAGGAACGGGAGAAGTAGCTGACTTAGTCTGCCTACGGTAGCCTTTCAACGCGTTTTTGAGCGGCTTCTGCGCCGCCGTCGGCCAGTTCGTCCTCACGGCCAGTCTGCGCATGCAGACGAGTAACGGCGTCCCGAAGGAGGGCGCGAAGCCTGCGGCCGCGAAGGGGAAGAGCGAGTCTGGTGTTGCTGGTGCAGTTTCTCATGAGAGGTATGTGTCTTGCTTGGTGGACGGACCGTGGGTCGCGTCGGGTGGGTGTGTCGAACGGCGGTGTTGACAGGTTGTTAGGGCCTTTGCGGATTACATCTTCGGGAGCTTGATTCTGCACTTCTTCTGTATCAATTTCATCAACTGAACCGAACTTGGTCGTCGCGCGTGGGTTGGCGCTGCTTCGGTTGTTTCCCTGGTGGATTGGTGTGCTTGTGCGCTCTGGTATCGGACGCGGCGCTGACGCTGACGCTGATGCTGTTGCGGGCTAGCCGTTATGATCCTTCGGTCCAGTTGCATCGCATTGTGTATATCGCGTGGCGTGATGGCTGTGTTCCGCTGAAATATATCCCCATCGCTTAGAGCCCATGGGCTGTAGCTACGCCCTGCTAGACTGTATTGTATGTTCGGGATCATCCAATGTTCTTTTCTTCGTCAGGGTATAGTCTATCCGTAGAATATGTAGTTATTATACAGCCCGGCTGGACGGCTAGAATGCCCGGCCAGGTTTCCTCTTGATTTGCGGCTTCTTGACCACACTTCCGCCGCCACTGTTCCCATTGCGCGCCCCGGACGACGACGACGATGCCGTCACACCCCCGACCTTCTTGCCGGTGATGGCTGGCCGACGCACAACGGAGCCGACTTCTACCTCCCTCCTCCGGCGCGTCGGGTCGTTCCGCTCCTGCTCACGTAGCTTCTCGGCCGCAGCACGTTCCCGGTCGGCGGCGATCTGGCTCTCGATCTCCATGCGACGGTTGAATTCGTGCTCGGTGACGCGGCGCTCGCGCTGCGAGTAGCCCTTTTCCTTGACAGAGTAGAAGACGCCTCCGAGTTCCGCGAGCCACTGGTAGGTACAGGTTAGTGGGAGTTTTGGCTTTAGGTTACCGGAGGTCACTTACATGGGGGTCGACGGCGGTCACGGTCGACATGTACTCCTTGCTGGTGAGGATTAACTCGTGGTAGACGACATATTCGGGCACGTAGCCCAGGCCGTAGAGGGCGCTGGTGGGGTGCAGCTGCATGGTGACGCTGGTGCGCAGGTTGATGAACTCGCCGATGCCCTTGACGCGGGCGGCCTGGTGGTAGTAGCCGGAGCAGATGCACTTGCGGATGACGTCCCAGTCGGTGCCGCAGCTGACCAGCGGCATCTTCTGCGCGACCATGATGTCGTGCAGCTGGTCGCGGACTTCCTTGGCGCGGCGCAGCGCCTTGGAGTGCAGGAAGTGTTTCGTGCACCAGCTGTCCGAGAAGCCGTTCGACTTCCACTGCGTGTACACGTGGAGGAGCGTCAGGTGGTCGGACTCCGGGACGAAGAACTTCTCGCGCGCCGCGTCCGACTCCTCCTGTCGCTCTTTGGGCCGGTAGAAGACGCTCGGCACGGAGAGCATCGAGACGATCGTCAGCATCTCCTCGCTGCAGCCGTATTCTTCGGCGGCGGTGATGATGAGCTTCGCGAGAGGCGGGTCCATGGGGAAGGGTGTCATGCGGCGGCCGAGCGGCGTGAGGTCGCCGAGGTTGTCGAGCGCGCCGAGGGACCAGAGCTCGAAGAGCGAGGTCGTGATGGTCTCCTGCGGAGGCGGGTCCATGAAGTCAAAGTCGAGCAGATCCTTGACGCCGAGGGACTTGAGGAGGAGGACCGTGTTGGAGAGACTCGTGCGCTGGATCTCGGGGATCGTCTGCAGGTACAGCTCGTTCTTGTACGCCATCTCGGTGAAAAGCCGGTATGCCTTGCCCGGTCCGGTGCGGCCTGCGCGGCCGGATCGTTGGTTGGCGTTGGCCTGCGAGATGGGCGTGATCTGCAGCGTATCCATGCCCATCCGCGGATTGTACACTTTCAGCTTCGAGTACCCCGCGTCCACGACGTACATGATCCCGTCGACTGTCAGACTTGTTTCGGCAATGTTGGTCGCCACGATGACTTTGCGCACGCCGGGCGCGGCGCGTTCGAAGATCTTGGCCTGCTGTTCGGCCGGCATCTGACTGTATATGGGCAAGATGCTCAGCTTGGGCGGGTCGTTTAGCAGCTTGAGTCGCTCGTCGACGAGCTCGCACGTGGCTTCGATGTCTTCCTGGCCGGTCATGAACACTAGGATGTCGCCGGGCCCCTGAGACACGTGAATCGCCAAGACCTGCTTGACGGCACTGTCGACGTAGTCCTCGCAGGGCGTGCGCGAGAAGTGCACGTCGACCGGGAATGTCCTTCCGGGAATGATGAACTCGGGAGCGCCGCCGTAGAACTTCGAAAACCGCTCCGCGTTCATCGTAGCAGAGGTGACGATCAGCTTGAGATCCCTCCGTCGAGCCAATACCTTCTTCAGCAATCCCATTAAGACGTCGGTGTTGAGGGCTCTTTCGTGCGCCTCGTCCATGATGATGCAGGAATATTTGTCCAAATCCGGCTGGACGAGCGACTCGCGCAGGAGCACCCCATCGGTCATATACTTGATCGTCGTCTTGTCGCTGGTGCAGTCCTCGAAGCGAATCGCATAGCCGACGAGATCGCCCAGGTCGACTTCCATCTCCTCGCTCACCCGCTTGGCAACGCTCATCGCGGCCACTCGCCGCGGCTGCGTGCAGCCGATCATGCCAAACTTCGAGTACCCATCCTCATGGAGGAACTGCGTGAGCTGCGTTGTCTTCCCGGAGCCGGTCTCGCCCACGACGACGACAACCTGGTTGTCGCGGATGACGCGCAGCAGATCCTCCCGCACCGCAAACGCAGGCAGGAACTCCCGCTGTTCGCGCAGCGTCTTGCTCTTACTGAACGAGCTCTGCCCGCCGTCACTCTTCTTCATGTGCTGGGAGAACTTATTCCCGCTCTTGTAGGTATCCTCAACGGGCAAGGCCACCGCGCTGTCGCCCTCGTCCTCCTTCACGCCCATCAGATTGCCGAGCGCCGTCCCGGCCATGGTGGTGGCCTCCTGCGCCTGTTTCTGTCGCTCGCGTTGCTGGCGTCGCTCGCGGACGACCTTGCTCCCCTTCCGACTGAACACCGCCATGTCGCTCTGCGGGTCGCGCACCGCGGAGATGGGCTCCAGCTGCTTGGTGAAGATCGTCCGGCCGTCGAGGAACGGCGGCCGCAGGTCATGCACCAGCAGGTGAACGCGCGTGCCCTCGTCATCTTCGGGCATGAAGTCGCCGTCGAAATCGCGCCGTTGCGCCACTCCCGACGTCAGCATCCGGTTCGTCTCCCAGTTGTCGATGTCTTTGCGCTTTGCGTCGCGAAGTGGCGCCGGCAGGTTGCTCTTCAGCCGTTTGGCTGGTGGCATCTCATCGGGTGCCATTGTGAGGGGTGTAGAATCGGGATCGTGCGAAGGTGCTCTTTATCGGATCCCGGGGTGACCAGCTGCTGGCTGTGAGCTCTGCTGGCCGTGGATGGAGTGGGAGAAGATGGCGGCGATAAATGCGGACTTTGGACGGAGTACAAACATGGCAAACACTCACGTGACTATAGGTGATCGTGGGTAGAACTCGCAGTCAGGCAGAGCCATGTAGATGCTTAGTTTTTCTTTTGCTAAATTTATGTATGCTTGTCTAAATGGCGGTTGTAGAATACCCCTCTGTAAGATGTAGCCAGCCTTAGTGGTCGTCGAGCCGAGTGCTGCTCCGCGCAGTTTGGACCCGATAGCAAACGCCCCGCATCGCATTCTTCTTTCCTTGACTCTACATTGCACACCTCATCCCACCAACACCATGGCTAGCCAAGCACAATTAAACCCCAAGCGGCAGCAGGGTATGCACTTTTGATTGATGTCCCTTTTTGCGCCCCCTGAATAAGGAATATCGTGCTGACCCTCCCGCAGAGCTGCAGAACCAATACAGCAGTTATAAAAACACCCTGACACAGATGGCGCAGCGGATCGGCAACATCGAGGGCGAAGCGGAAGAGCACAGGTCAGTTTCTTTGCAGGACGAGATTGCTTGCTGTGACTACAATGCTGACGCGACGATGGCGCGTCCAGGCTGGTGATCGATACGCTCGAACCTCTCCCCCGGGACCGGAAGTGTTTTCGCATGGTGAACGGGGTGTTGGTGGAACGTACCATTGAGGATGTTCTTCCCTCTTTGAAGACCAACTCGGACGGGCTCAAGCAGGTGCTGGAGGAGCTGATGAAGCAGTACAAGGCCAAGCAGGACGAGCTGGACAACTGGAAGGTAAGGGTTTCTCTCTGGGCATGGACGTGCTCTACGGGGAATTGGATGGATGCTAATATGCTGGTTTTATAGAAGAAGAACAACATTCAGGTCGTGCAGCCGTGAGGGGGGCTTTGCATAGGATCTTACCATACCCGTGTTTGAGTCGTGCGTCTATTGATTTCAGCGGTATTATATCACGATAATTGCGAAGATAGAAGGAAAATAAAATCGGCGTTTGGACTGCGACTCGCATAAGTGTTCTGGCTGTCGGGATGAGTTCTGGGACTGAATGAATGTACAGGGGAGATGTTGTTTGTCATGCCGGGAGGCTACTGAGCTGGCAATAGCTCGTGAAGCAAGCGGTTCCAGATAGTCGCCTGTTGTTTGTCAACTCGCGAGAGCGTCAAGATCCTCCTAGATTATCGGGGTCACGGTCTGCATAATGTGACTGGATGCTCTGCGTTCGCCTTGATCTATGCGGAACCATGCAAGATATCTGGCATGTGGGCGGTACCCTGGATCAGATGCGACGACATACATACGTACGCTGTAATTCACACGACACGCTATCGGTCCGTCATTTCTGCACCAGAATGAGCCAGTTTGGGCAATCATCAGCAATCGATGGTCGGGCAAGTGGCTGAGTATGGGGACCCCGCAGCGCGTGCATGCTTGGGTAGAGACCGAGGTAGGGGTTCGGCCGACATGCGGGTATTTGGTGAGTAGAAAGAGAAGAGGGTAAAAGAGAGGAGGAGAGAGGCGAGAAGTATGTAGTGAGTATGTAGACAGACAGTATGGAATAGGTAGACCGTAGACATACGCAGGTTGATGTACTGCAGGCGTGCTGGTAGTCACGTGTATACCCTGGCCAAACAAAAAATACCGTCAGAATGGTAACTTACCATAGAAACCGACGCTGTTCCGCGTATTGCTGCTCCGTCTCCTTGACCATCATCATCATCCCAACTTCCTCTTTCTTCTTCTTCTTCTCTTCAACTTCAACTTCAACTTCTCTCTCTCTCTTTCAGTCTTCTCCCAACATCCATCTCCCCTCTCTTTCCCCCCTCCACTTCTATCCATCCCCTTCCGAACAACCTCCCCAAGCCGCATCTGGTTCGTTTCCCCTGAGGGCGCTGTACTTCCCTCCAATAGCCAGTGATCGATCGCGTTGCTCGACTCTTCTGGTTCGCCAATTGAAACTCCAGTTCTCCAGTCCAGTGAGAATCAACTGTCTGCTACTCCAACTATTGGGAATCCCCCGACTCGCCTGGCCAACGCCCTGCCTCCGACGGGTGATTCTCTAGCCTTGCCATTCCTCTGCGCAACGTGCCACCGTGCTGGGGTTGCATTCATTACCCGCGTCACCCTGTCGCTGTCGCTGACGTCGCTCCGTCCACGGCGCCATCTTCCTCGTCGCTGGGCATCAACTCCCTCTTGCGTACGCCTTACTCTCTCCCTTGACCCCAAATCTCCTGCCCCCAACTCTCCCCTCCCGATAAGAGATCTGCCCAAATTTAAGGATCGATCGTCTTATCTGCCGCACCTGCGTGGTGGTGGACCGCGCGCTCACCGCCGGCGCCCAGCGACTATCGCGACAACAATGCAAATCCCCCCACACGTGCTGACATCGTCCTTCTTCCCGATCTAGGCCGCTGTGAAGCAAATCGCTGCCCAGCCAGTTACCGGCCCCGTTTGCCTCGACGCAACCCGATCGTCGCGTCCACCCTCCTGAAGTCATCGCGCGTCTGCCGCATCTCTGACGTGGTTTTTGCCAACAGAGCAATTAGACACGACCATTGCCTCCCCAAATCTTCCCATAGTTGCTGCACGCGTCTAAATAGCTAATAATCATGTCCTCGACCTCTCCGTCCAAGGAACCTGAGGTGGAACCTGAAGTTCAATCAGGTGAAGAGCCCGAACAAATGGAAAAAGAGCAAGACCAAGCCCAGGGCCAGGGAGAGTTTGAGGTCAAGGAGCAAGACCGGTGGTTACCAATTGCAAATGGTTAGTTGCGCTTCCTTGCAGCTACCCGTCCTTCTGATTTGCGCGTACCTTGCGACTGTCCCCTGTATCCCCACCGACTTACTACCTGGTTATGGCTATTGTCTCCCGGTTTCGCCTTGGCCTTTTTCCCTCCTTATCTTTTACCTCAAGATTTGTGTCCAGTCAACAAGGGCATCATCACTACGCATCGCCGTCGTGGACCGCCCCGATCGCTTCTCATGCACCACACTTCTTTACATGTACCATGCTAACACCAAAGAACAGTGGCCCGTATTATGAAGCTGGCCTTGCCAGAGAACGCCAAAATCGCCAAGGAAGCCAAAGAGTGCATGCAAGAATGTGTGAGCGAATTTATTTCTTTCATCACCAGCGAGGGTAAGTCCGTTCCGGTGACGACCTTTTGTCCACGTCTAACTTCCTCCCCAGCATCCGAAAAGTGCCAGCAGGAAAAGCGAAAGACTGTCAACGGAGAAGATATCCTGTTTGCCATGACCTCGCTAGGTTTCGAGAACTACGCAGAGGCCCTGAAAATATATTTGTCCAAGTACCGTGAGGTAAGACCTGTGCAACATCCCCGACACACCTTTGCTTCATGAGCCTCTTCTCCTGACGCCTCATCAGACCCAATCCGCTCGCGGAGAACAGAACCGCCCAACAAGCAGCGGATATGCCTCCGGGGGCCCCGTCGGCGGTGTCGGAGCGGCTGCTGCCCGCCCTGGCACATTCCCTGATGCGACTGACCCCACGAACAGCATGATGCCCCCGACCCTGGATCCCTCTGAACAAGATCCCTCCGCGTATGGCTATCCTGCCATGGTGGGTCAGCCTCACAACGGGACCGGTGGCGAGTCCTATTAGGTGTGGGCCACCGGAAACCATCTGGTCTGTCCCTCATTCAAGGGCTTGAAGCACACCTCGCCCGGCCGAGACGTTGCCGGCAGCTTGACGACGCGGTACGATAAACAGACCACTTATGGGCATTTGACGGATTCTGGACGAGTTAAACAATATTCAGACGGGGCTTTTGTTTCGGAACGGCGCGGTTTATTTCTATCCTCTGATGTTATCCTTTCTGTATTCTTCCATATCCATCGACTTATACGGTTCTGGGACTAGCCCAACGGAAACTTGTACACTTGCACGCAGAAGCACTCGTATCTGGGCCGTTTGCGTTTACAGTACAACTCCCGTGAACCCGGAATGGACTGGAGGCCATCGCAAACCCGGGCTTTCTTGTATTAGCTCCCTCAGGTGGTTTCCGCCTGTATCTTATATGCCCCCTACTGTTGACCACCGATCGAGTTTAAGATCCAAGCGAGATACTAGCCTTAGGAAGGAATGCATGGGCCGTGGAATCTGCTAGATTGGTTTAAAAGCCAGTCTTGTTCTCATAGCATTATAATACTAGTCTCATGCGACATCATATATGTTCGTCAGCGGGCGCAAATGGCAAATATTTTCATTCCGGGCAATCCCTCCGCCGGGAAAACGGGAATCACAAAGAAAAGGATATATAGACAGAAAAACCGACTAAACCATTCTATCCATGCATCCACCCACCATCTTGGAGCAGATCCGACATGGGAGTCTCCTGCCAATAGATCTGGCGCCATTCGTCTTCCAATTCCGGGAGTCCTTCGATGGCCATCGGCACCGGCTGGTCCGGATCGGTAAAGGAAAACAGCTGTCGCCAGTCAAGCAGCTCGCGGGGATGATGGTCCATGGGATCCACGGACGCCCAGTTGGTCGAGGGGATCCAGCTATCAAACGGCTGCTGCTGGTGCTGGTGGGGCGGGCTCACGGTGGTCTGAGCCTGCGGGAGATTGGGCGACTCCGGGGTCGGCACCTCGAAGGCCATCTGGGAGGGTTGTTGCATGGGGGTATCTGAGGTGGAGGAGGAGGCGTTATGCGTGGCGGAGGTGGGAACGCTCTTGTTCTCGTCGTGCGGGGCGTGGTTACTAAAGCGTCGGGGTCGTTCACTCGTGGCCATGCGGAGATCCTCCTGGAGGCGCTTGGAGTCCTCGAACAGGCGGAGGATGGTACTGGCGTGAGACCAGTAGTCGGCCAGCTCGCGGAGGGAATAGGAGGCCGAGTCGAAGCGGCGGAGCGCGTTGATGGCGAGCACCGGGTTCGAGAACCGCAGCTCCACGCGCACTTGGATCATCGCGGTGAAGAGCGTGTGCACGCCGGAGTACCACAGGTACTTCAGACGGTCGTTGAGACGGAGCTCCTCGAAGATAGACGCGATGACTCCCGCGGCGGCGCTGCAGATCTCGGCGTCGTGGGGCCCGTAGTCGTCGGAGTATGCGGATGCCCGGGGATGCGGCCGGTGGAGGAGTATAAGGAAGTTGTTGTATGTTAGGTGGAGCATGGCCGACCAGGGGTCCATGTCGGATGCTCGAAGACGCAGGTTATCGGGCAGCTTGAGAGACCAGTTGGCGAGGGACTCGTCGGCTTCTTGCAGGACGGCTTTCCGACGCTCGGCGCTGACCCGCAGCCCGAACCGCTCTCGGACGATGTACGAAATCATCGTGCAGAGCTCGGAGTAGTGTATCACGTAGTCTGCTTGCACCCGTGAGCCGCAGCCCTCGAAGTCGGAATGTGTCAGTGGGGACACATCGGAGTCCTCGAGGTTGATCGCCTGCGGTCGGCCGTGGGATAGGGAGACCATGACGTCGAATTGGACCAGAATGTACCATAGACGCCTCCACATGCGATGATCACGGGGCACAAAACGGCTCTGCACAGGGTTGCGGTGCATACCGAGGCCTGTAGCGATCCGTGCAGCCACTCCAACCCAGTAAGGGGCGTTGGCGGCCACGTCGTCGTCGGTGCTGTCCGAATGCCATGTTAACAGCAGCGCGGCCTGGACGGTGATGTCGCGATTTCGCTCGATCCGATTATCGATCAGCCATTTCGCCCGCCGAAAGAAGATCTCTTTCAACGCATCCCGCTCTGCCCGGGGACGTGTGACGTGAGTCCCGACTAGCAGGATGGCCTGCAGGAGTAAGATGGGCGGGGGATCGGCTGGGTCGCGGCTGCGGTACTGAGTCATGAACAAATCCTCCTCGATTATAGGATATCCAGGGTTCACATGGGCGAAGTACGCCTCTACCAGCTCATCGGCAAGTGCCGGTTCTGGTAGGGTGAGGGCATCGACGAGAAGTTGGTCGTGGCCGGTCTTCAGCTGGCGCCGGGGGATATCGTTCCCAGCGAAATGGTACACTCCGTCATCCTTGTCCCGTTGTTGGCGGATCAAGAATGACATGTTTGACAGTTCGTGACCGACGTAGATTGCGCGAACTCCCCGTTGGATTTCCCGGCTTCCCGACTCTTCCTCGTCAATAAGTTTCACGAGTCGTGTCTCTAGATCTTTGTGGGATTCACGTTCGAGCAATGGATCGCCAGTGGTCTGGCGACTGTACCCATGGCTGCTGGAGTGCGACGCCGCGGCGTGGCTATGAGAGCCATTACTGTTGTTGTAGGCTGATTGCGGGGAGTGGGCGGCACCGCCTGCACCAGGAGGGGTTGCATCTGGTTGGACTCCACGGAAAGCAGTCGTGAAGGCCGTCGGATGGCCGGAGGGGGTCGATACTGCAGGCTTTGGCGCAGGCGCAGGAGCAGGAGGGCGACAACGAATGGGAACAGGATCCAGAATCGAGCGCACAGCCAGACGCTTTTTCTTCTCATGGATGCGGCAATCGGTCTTGCCTGTCGAGCGACAATTAGAACATGGCAAGCCGACTATGCGAGCGTCGCATCGGACTTTACGCCGATGACAGTGAACACAGGCTGCGGAGCCTACAGGACCGGTCCGGTCAGTATCTTGGAAAACATGCAACATGCAGAGTCCTATCAACATACCCGACTTGCGCTTAGTCACACCATTGCCGGTGGGCGTTTGGCTGTTATGCGCTGTGGAGGACATAGCAATATCATCGACGCAGAATCAGGGTCCGGAGACTCGCAACTTCATCGTTCATGGTCGGGAGACCCGTCGTGACGAAGGAGAGACCTAAGTCAGGAAGAGAGCCATGCACACGGGCGGACAATGAGAGACGCAGGAGGAGCGAGAAGGAAAAGAGGAGAAGAGGAGAAGGTTTGATAACGTCCAGGCTGGTGGGGCAGAAAAATGCCCGGGGAAGTCACGTGGATGCGGAGAAATCCGTTCGATATTTCCAAGTCAGTCGCTGTGTTCTTCTATGGACTCTCTATATCCTTTCTTTCCCTCTGATATAGACAGTCGACCGTTTCCGTTCAATATGGGTAAAGACGTGACGGGACATGACCCTGTCGACTCACCACCCACTCCGTATCGCCTCTCCCATCAGCCCTATCAACCCCCTCCACATATATACTTCATGCCACTTCGCACTCAATCAGACTCTCCACCCCCTTATGAACCGTCCAGATCTTCACGATCTTGAGTCCTGCTGACTCAATCAATTGGGTCCAGTGACTCTCCGTCCGTTCCGTCGACGCAATGGCCATCATGATGCAGTCCAGACCGGTAGTCTCGTATTGCGCCTCCGTGGGGGGAATCAGATTCTCATTGATCAACACCTTACTGTACCCGGGACGGAGAGCCGGGACAAGGTTTGCTAGGATCTTCAGACACATCTCATCCGGCCAATCGTGCAGGACCGAGTGTAGATAGTATGCACGGGCTCCTATGCGCTGCTTAGTAGTTGCCTCTCACGCTGTCACGATGCCCACTTACCTTTGATCGGCTGCTCAGTAAAGAAGTCATGGGCCATAGGCTCAATTGAGCTATGTAAGCCCTTCGCACCCTGGATCACCTCAGGCAGGTCCTGCAAGACTAAGCGGCCTGGGGCATTCGGCCACTTTCGTCGGAACTCGGAAATATCGTGGCCGATGCTGCCGCCCATATCGACCAGGAGGACATCTTGAGCCTTCACATCAGCGCCTTCAACCAGTCGTTCCGTTACAGGATAGAAACCCTGATCCATCCAACTGGGTCTCCCCTGGCGATATACGGCCATGTGGTTGCCGAATTGCTTCGCAAACGTCGCATCCTCCTGGGCGCATTGGAAGATATGCTTTTCCGTGTTGTGTCCCAGATGAAACGCGGAGTTGCTTGGGTCTGTGGGATTGCAATAATTGTTTTTCTTGAGGAATTCCGGAATGGCAAAAATAGCCGGGTAGAACCATTTCGCTCTAAGTCGAGGACGCTGTTAGCTTCACATGTACCTCGAGCATTCCGTCCCCTCCATTTCGACTTCTGGATACTTACATGACTGGATAGCCGTCGGCGTACTTCTCCACGCTCAACGTGTGCGAGAAATTGGTGCCCCGGTACGTGTCAGGACCTGTCTCGGTAATCACACCAGTCGCACCAAGATGTTTCAAGATTCTGGCTGGAAGATTGACAATCATGAGCGAAGGAAAAAGACCTTGACGGTCTCCGGAACTTACACAGCACGACGGGGTCGGCATTGCTGCTGCGCGCAAGTTCGGATGCAGACACCGGCTGCTTGCTTTGCGCCAGGAACTCAAAAATCCCCAGATTTATAGCTGTCTCGATCGCAGCAAATTCCGTGAGCTTTGTAGAATCAAACTAGTTAACATTTCCGGAACGTAGGCTCATGAAGGACTACCTTACCTGCGACCAACATTGTCTGATCAATCTTTCTCGGGGCGTCTCGAGGGCGTCAGCCAACGCGCGAGCGGTATCTCGCAGTTTGCAACGCTCTTGCATATTCTCTAATGGGATGGACTTGCCATAAGATGCTATCTGTTCTATCAGAGCGGATGCGTCTTGGGGTGCATTCGGAGAAATGGCGATATGGCCCACGTCCAGCTCTGGGCTTTTGTTGATGTTGGCAGCACACTTTTCAGCATTATCATATCCATGGCTGTTCGATGAGCCGTTCAATACCGGAGTTTCTGCAGAGGCCATTTTGGATGTTAAAAAGGCCGAGATTATTTACGACCCTCACGAGCCATAAAAGGGATGGTAAACCCCATGTCTATTTATGATAGACAGCGGCCGAGAAGACAAAGGACCAGCCATTAAGGGGTCTTAGTGTCCACAGCTACAGACACACAGTGAATAGTCCGACAAATGATACCGAGGATCAATGGCACAAATGTTAACGTGGATTCATGAGAGATACCAGACACAGGGATTGGATATCAAATAATAATCGTGCGTATTTAGGGTCATTCTGTCACAACGGCTTCTCCACACTACAGCCCATTTGGTAGTGGTCTTCGTTGGGACCATGCCATGGCGAATGCGTATAAGCCAATGTGCATGATATGTTCCCTGCTGGAGGCCAGATTTTGCTGGGAGAGTTCCGGCTGTTAGCGGCATGGACCGATGAAAGCACGGCTCGCTGTCATGCACTGGAACTGCGCCGCACCGAAATGGGGGCTTCGAGCAGGCGATCGTTATCAAATAAGAGCCGATTGGCGATTCCCAAGCCAAAAGTCGAGGAAATTGAGGAGGACGTCTGACGCAGACTACAGGCATTTTATGAACAAAATTCACCCGCAATTCCCTGCGGAAGCCACTCTTGTCTTGACTCTCTTTGAACTGATTGCTGGATACTCCGTGTCTCTCACCAACCCAATGGGATAATATCCCATATCCCTCCTGTCGCAGGAAACCCCACTCCATACGGAGTGCTCGGAACGAACGCTTCGCACGTCAGTGTAGTCTCCACAGCCCACGGGGAACCAGGCCCACCCGTGGACTTAGGGTAAGAGGAGATGTTTCCGGCCGATGATGGTCCCGTCTACTAGTCCCTAGCGGCAGACTAGCATCGGTCGTGATGCTTGGTTTGATGCGCGGTCACCGTGTGCGATACGCCAGATTTTGGAAAGCACTGCCATCTATTGTTTGGTGTGGAGTTCATCATAAGTCATCATCATCTCACTCTCTGATATTGCTGCTCGTCGGCCACGAGTTCCACCAGGGTCATGCGATTAAGGTTGATCCAGTTGGGGGCCAAATATTGCCCTGTCTGTTCTGCTAGATATCATCAGTGCTCAAAATTACTCCGTTCCCCTGGTCATAAAATAATGCTAAATGCGTGGACGGGATCGACATCCGAAATGCGTCCTTTGTCTGTGTCAAAGAATACGATAAATACGCCAAACTTGGCCCTCAAAAAGAGTAACCCTGTCACTTTGCAGGCCATGAACGATCCGGGGGTATCTCATCTTCAGATTGGTACTGAGATACTATAGTCCGGAAGTTCTAGAAAGCGTCTCATCTGTTCTCAATGATTAGAGATCTCACATAAGCCCGTCCATTTCACTTAGATTTTCTCTTGTCGATCCCACGCGCAGAAAATGGAATAGATAACGTGCTGTATGACATGTCTGAACTCCGGAACACAAACCTATTAACGGGAGGAATAGCCCAATAAGCCAAAGGCAAACGGACGATGGCTAATTGAACACAGCTGCAATTTTGTCTGCAAAACAGAAGATGCAGAGCTTCAAACTTCCAACAAAAGGCCAATAGTCTCCTGTCGGCTCCCATCTTAACAGAGTACTAGGGTGACTCGTTTGTTCTTCCTGTCGGCAAACGCATCATCTGACCGGCAATTTCATTAGGAGCATTCCGTAGTATGGAAGGATTTATTCATATGAAGTGGACCTACACCAAGGACTTCCAACTCTCATTCGATCGGATCATCCTCTAGTGCAATCCTCTTGCGTCCCGAAAACATGCCGTTGTCTGTACTCCGGACGCTGAAGGATTCGAAACCTTCCTCCTGATGGACCATGCAGCAGTTTTAGGGAAGAGATGTCACCAGCCTATTATGGACTACTCCTCTCAATGGTTCGATCCACTTCATACCGCACTATCCTGTCCTAAAAACAGTCGCGTTACGATGCCGCGGCTCGTTCCAGTTTTGATATGCAGGGGCTGAAGCTAAAGCTGTTGGGATGCCATGGTGCTTTTGGTAGTAAAAGATGGTCTTCTCCGGAATGTCTGTCACCTCAAGGCTCTACACATGAATAACACCAGTTTTATGGTCCGTACTGGCAGCTTATCGAACCAGGAAGATGGGCTCTTTTCCGCCAGGATATGCAGAGGAGACCAAAGGACCCCACATTTTGGCCGTTTTCTGGGTGCTAACGAGTATCACGCTCGTTGTGGTGTTGGCCAGGCTTTTTATTCGGCTTAGAGTCTTGCGGAACCCCGGCGCAGATGACTGGCTAATTGCAGCGTCCATGGTAAGTGCTAGATACTGACTATCATTTCAAACCCCAGATATTGACCGAGAGCTTTTAGATCGTTGGAATGGCATATACTTGTCTGACTACGGTAAATGTTTCATTAGGATTCGGAAGGCATTCTGCTGTCATAGCAGATAGGCTTACCACCGTGCTATTGCTCAACTACATCGATTTCATGCTCGGAATCCTCGCCTTTTCCTTGCCTAAACTCGCAGTTTCAGCTTTGTTGACAAGGCTATTAAATCCTACATTGTTACATCGGGTCATGATATGGGGGTTGTCAGTTACGGTGACAACAGTATCGTGCATCTGTATAGTGGTGCTGTTCACCATGTGCGATCCGCCCAAAGCCTTATGGCAGACTTCTCTTATGGCACAAGGTGCCACCTGTCGCAGTATCTCCATTCTTGTTGACTACGCGATCTTCACGGGGGGTAAGGGTTCCAATTGGATAGCAGCTCTATTGATGGCTAGGCTAACATCGCATTTTGTAGCCACGTCTGCCTTCACCGATCTGGTTCTTGCCATATACCCGACCGTGGTTTTAATGAAACTCCATATGTCGTTGCGCAAAAGACTGGCGTTGTGCGCTGCACTGGGTTTAGGTGCAGTGTAAGTGTAATCTTCCCTCATCTATCCCGGCCCGAATCTGATAATGTTCAGTGCTTGCGCAATGGCGATTGTCAAGTGCCTGCAGCTTCCAAACCTAGCCAACCTTGCTGATTCTACCTGTAAGTCCAAAAAGTTTACAATTGTCCAAGGTATTTTTGCTGACAAATTCATAGACGCTACAGCAGATCTTGTCATCTGGACTAGGTAAGGTATCTGTCTACTATCCGTCCACCACAAACTAACTTATCTTTCACAAAGTGTCGAGTCTAACGTCGTCATCCTCGCCTCCTGCATTCCAACTCTACAGCCGCTTATCGAACTGATCCTTGGGAAACGTACGCTAAGAAGCACCAGCAAAGATCCCTACAAGAGCTACGAGCGGCACGAAGCGTCCTACCGGAGCAAGAAGTCAGCACCAGTGAAGGACGACCTCCAGATCACGAATATTGAGAGCCAGGAGAGCATTCTGAGATCAGACGAAAACCAAGCAGGCGAGAGCCACCAGCTGGGTCATATCAGGCGCACCGATAATGTTGTTATCGAATATGAAACTCCTTCCCAAATTGGGAAGATCCATGAAGAGCGAAGTCCTTGGTAGGATAAGTTCACGTCATATACAAGAGGATAGACGGGCTATGATGTGCCGGATCACTGAATGGTTTTGATGCATGTGTAGTTAAAATAATGTCTTAACCCACCCTTGAATATAAGAGGGAGTCCATTCACAATGACTGTAAATCTACCCAAACACAAATCGATTCCAGTTCTCTGCAAGCCGTCGCACGCCATCATCGAGCGACCACCCTCGGAGTTCACAGACCTGTCGGGCAATCTCTTCAAGGAGGTCGTCCATCTGCTGTCCAGCGGTGTGCAGATCACTCTCTATGAGTATTCTATCATCTGGCAAGGCTTTAATGACTTCTATCACTCTCTGCGAGGAGGGGCCGTTAAAATTGATCACCGTCGAGAACGAAAAGTAAACATCCGAGGGGTTCGCCGGGCTGAGAAACTGTCTCAACTGCTCCACGGGACCCGAATACGAGTGCATGCATATTCGTGGGGGGTATGGTAGTGGCGACTCGTCTTTTCTCACCGGGCTCTGCTTTTGGTCTTCCGCGTCGCTCTGGGTATGTGCATCCGTTGCACTGTAACGACGTCTTCTCTCGCGACGTGAGGACGTCTTTCGTTCATGACCAGACCATAGTGACTTGAAGGTGTCGAAGACTGCGCCATGCGCCTGGACACTGTGTACAGAAACCGGCCGCCGAAGCTCCCCGGCTAAGCTTAACTGAGCTTTCAGGACAGCCTTCTGGTGGTCTAATTGCACTCGGTGAGGAGTGAGGGCACGACCCTCGCGTGAACCAGGTGTCATTGATGCATCACGGCCTTCCATGTCCGTCTTCGTCCAAGCTTTTGGAAGTCTGAATGCCTTATCAAGGCCGACTTCACCGACCAGCGCAGCGGGATGGTCTCTTAGCCGTTTGCGGGTCTCGGAGATCAACTGGGACAGCGGCTTGGGGTCCGGGAGAGCTGCAATAAACTGATCATCTGGAGGAGGAGTAAGCACGTTTTTATAGTGCGACACCTTGTTCTCAGTTTCGGAATCACGCGAGTGGGACAGGTCGTCCAAGAGTTGGTGGGAGAACCAAGGGTGCCAGCCAAAACACGGAAGGACACGGGCTGTGTCCGAAAGTGACATAGTAGTCTGTGACACTAGATCTTGGTCCTCTCCGCGTGTACCCATAATGGTGAGGGTTTTGGCTTTCATGCGGGGGATTTCGTCAATAGAGGACATGGTGTCTGTGGGGTGACAATGGGCGTCGAACACACCCAAATGCCAGGGGAAATCGGAGACATGTTGGCTCTCTATTTGTGACATAGATTCCGCCTGAATTGACTTGGGGCAAGTATGAGGGCGTGAGATGCGAATGCGGCGGGGAAAGGAAAGATCTGGTTAGCTATGCATGGGAAGTGATGTAATCGGCCTAGCGTGCCTGGGGCAGCAGCCGTCACATGCTCATCTCTCCGCATCAAACGAGATGGACTCGATCCAACAACCTTCATAACCACCACCTTCTCCTCGCTCCTCGCTTTGACACACCACTGAGATGGTCTTATCAGACGCAGGGATATAACTCATCGAGTATGATACGTGACCGCAAGACTACACCAATCGTTCTGTCAGCGCCGTCTCGACGCCGATAGAACTATATCCCTCCAACAGTCTCGATGCCGTCCATCATCACTTCAACGATATATTTCCCTTTCATGGTTCTCTTTTCGATTCCCCTCGCCTTCACTGCCTACGTTACCGTCTGCGTCTCCACCCTGGTTGTGTTTGCACGACTGTCCCTCATCTCCATCGAACTCGTCAGAGAGCTTTTCTATGCCCTCGTGTCAAAGAACTTTATCGTCCCTAAACCCGACAGTTCATCCTTGTTCAACTTTGCTTCATCAGAGCCAACGACCCCTCTAGTAACCACCACTCCGAAGAGGCGATCTGGGGACTATGGCGCCCCGTACCTGCCCACCACTCCGGCTTCCCAGCACGGGTGGTCTCGCAGCCATCCCTTCAGACGCACCAGTTCGATGTCCTCCGAGGGAGTGGTCGACCCGGATCACTTCTTCTACACCCACGACATCACGGGCCGGCCAAGCCCCTGGGACGAGGCACGCCGGCCAACGCCGGTCTCCTCCGCCGCGTTCCAAGGTTTCATCAGCGGCGACGAAGATCGAGACTTCGAGGGCCTAGGCGGCTGGCGCTGCAGGCCATCCATCCCACCGAGGCGCCACACTGCCAACAGCAACCCGTTACCGCCGTCCGCCGCATCGTCTGATAGAAGCCCCACAGATGACGCAGGTGACGACGATGCCAACAACGATGAGGATGATCCCGACGAAAGGGCCTGGCTCTCCATCAACCGTCGTCTCGAGCTTCCGTCGCAGCCTCTCAGCCATCGGAACTCCCGCACTGAGCTCTCGGAGCATGCCCTGCCCTGGCGACACCGCCAGATGCCCCCCGAGTCTCCAACCCTGCGGCGTCATAATCGTTCCGCGACCACCTCCATGCTTGTCAGTCTGGCTCGTCGCGAAAGACCTGTTAGTCCGTCCGGGGTGTCGCTGTCCATGACGCCGGGCGCGAGTCCCCACTCCAGCGCCCTTTCGCCGCGCTCCCATTCGCAGGGTCCTTCCCCGGTGGTGGTGCCCACGATCGATAGCCAGCTCTCGCTGTCAGTTGAACGTAACGGCGAATACTTTGCGGCTCCGTCCGGCGGCAGCGATGTAGCCAGTAGCGCTGTATCATCAGGTGACACAACGCCCGTGGAAGAACGCAGACATTCGAGAGAGACGGGTCGGTCGGTGGCCCATTACCCTGCTGGAGTGAGATATCGTCGGCGAAGCCTCTCGGGGCCAAATCCTGCTGGTTTTTTCAGTCCTTGGAGCACACGAGCGTAGGTAGCGACGGGTGCCACTCGGTCCTAAGTGTGAGGATCTGCTGGTCAATCTGGGTGAATGTCTGTAACGAGGAGCATGAGATGCGTGATAACCGGTGAAAGTACCACCTCAGCGAAATCTATCTGCATTGTTCGTCTTTGAGTCTATTCACTCACTATGTACACACACGTCATATTATATCATGAGCCCGAACACCGGGGGAAAGTCGCTAGAAAATCAGAAGCAAGTGTACCGTGTCCAGAGTTCACGGCCGCCTGGACCTCTCCTTCTGTGCCACGTCTTCCATCTCAGACAGCACGGTCCTGTTAAATTCTTCCCATCCGTCGAGATAAACGTGGTGGCCGGAGTTCTTGATCACCACAACCTTTGCAGAACCGTTGTCGGCTGCGCGCTGCTCCTGCGTGGCGTTCTGGAGGGCTCGCCGCTTCTCTTCCTCAAGCTTGGCCTTTGCTGCAACTCCGCCCTTTACGTCCATCCAGTCGTGATCGCCGTACATGAAAACAATCGGGAGGCCATTTTCGCGCTGCGCGAGGGCAGTCGAGTCGGATCCAGCAGGAGACTCGGACGATGATTGCAAGCTGGCGTTGTCGACCGCTTGTTTAACGGGGGACGGGGAAGACTGCATCATCTGTCGACCCACTCCATGGATGCGCCGGATGAGAGGACTGCGCGCGAACGCTCCAGGGGCGAGAATATACGCCAGTGCATATTCTCCGCTACCCCGAAGACTGAAGATGGAGTAGGAGTAGTCGTGGAGGGCTTTGGCCTCGTCCGCAGGGAGATGGGAGAAGCGCCGCGACGTCCAGCCGGAGACAAGGCGTGGGCCTAATGGCCCAGCCCACCGGACCAGAGTGAAAGGGGAGATGTTCGCCTCCCATAGATAGGCGAACCATTTCGGCACCATGCGGCGTGGCGGTCGGTTGTCAGAGGGGCCGCTTGTGGGAGCGCCCTTCAAGAGGATATTGTTATCTCCTTTCTGGATGGTTTCAGGCGGCACGGAGGAGGCCGATTCGGCGATTTTGTTTTGCGAGTTGGAGTCCGACGCCTCGGGCATGGCGGCGGATACAGCATATGGATCTTCAGGAATCCCGACAGGAGAGGCCAAAATGAGCTTGTTCAGACGTCCGGGGTATTTCAGAGCATAAGCTACCGCCATGTAACCGCCTAGACTGTGTCCCAGGAGAGTGAAACGCTCGATGTTGCGCTTGATACGCCATTCCTCCAGGGCATCAATAAACCAAGCCTCCGCCTCTTGAATTGCGGCCTCTCGCTCTTTCGCCTTGATGCGAAAAGCCGGTCGGGTGCTGCGGCCCATGCCCAGCAAATCAAGCGCATGAAGCTGCCATCCTTTCAGCCGACTGAGCGGTTCAAAATTCTTGTAGAAGAAGCCCAAGCCAGCGCCGTAACCGTGCAGCATGACCAGGTGCTGGTCGGCCTCTTCGCCGACTCGCTCAACGGAGAACTCGTTGAGCGCGCGATTTTTGCCACTCAACTCCACCATGCTAGACCGCCAACGGCGCGGGCCATATGGGTCGTCTGTGGAATTGATGGCGACCTCGCCCTGTTGACTGTGGTCGGCCGACTGCAGGCTTCCCGGCTCATCATTCGGTAGATGGGTTGTCTTCCCGGTCTGGAGATGTGTCGGGGGCTCATGTTGCAGGTAGGGTAAAAAGGACATGACTTTGTGTTCTGCGACGGCTGGCGGTAAACTCGCCCACTGCAGGGAAACAGTCTCAGTGACACTGACACAGCCGAGTTTCTTCCTCGGTTCAGGAACATACCCATTGGCTAAAGCCTTCTTTGTACCCTAGGGGGAACCACGACAAAGGTGAGGGTGTGGCGGTGGTGCCCCGAGCGGCATGGGGAACATTGTCACGCTGAGTGGGGGAGGACATGGTCTGGTCGCGATTCTGCAGGTCGTCCTTCGAAGGAGCCAACGATTCGGAGGCCATCGAAGAGGTATACCGCAGCGAGGGAGACGGAGGATGCGATGACGGGATGGGACGAGATGGTTCAAACGAGGCCCACGATCGAGGGACCTGGAAAGGTCTTAAGGAGATTCGCGCGGTCGACACCTTGGTACACGGGAATTGCAGAGTGACAGAGAACTGGCTCCGTCACTCGATGGCGGCGGGGGAAGACACGGGTTATATCGAAGGTCGGGGTTAGTGGACCAAAGGGGAGGCTACTGGTATACGAATGACGGCGAGGAACGGAGGAACCGCTTAAGCCCGATCCAATCAGTGGAGCGAGCGGCGATGTAGGCAGACACAGATGAGTCGTGGAGAGCTGAAGAGGAGCGGAATGAGTGGCGTTGGCGGAGGGCAGAGAATAGAGAGATGGTGATGGAGCTAGAGAGAAGGGAAGTTGTTAAGGCGACGTTGGTCGTGGTTGTTGTCGGGTTTCCACCTGACTTTCTTCTTCCGCTCTCCGCCCATCTTCACCTTCACCTTCAACCTCGTCTTTCACCTTCACCTCCGCCATATCCACCATCTCCCAATATCAACCTCAATCTCTTCCTCCATGCGATGAAGTAACATTGGGCCGCAAAGGCCGTGCTATTTCCTTCTTGATCCCGTTTCTTGGACCTCTTCTTTTTCCTTCTCCCCCGCGCTAGTCTCCCTCCCTTCTGTTCCGCAACGTCATCGCCATGGCTGCCGCAAGCCTCGATCAGCTGGTGAAAGGCTCTCCAGTCCCGGATAATCGCCAATCCACTCCCTCAACCACCTCTTCCGATTCCGTATCACCTCCTCCGAGGTCTTCATACTCTCCTCCGCCGCGTCCTTCCACCCCGGACCCGCTGGCTAATCTACCCTCGTCTCCGCCCCAAATCTACCTGAATCTCCTGATCCTTGAGAGCTCCCTGCGCGCTCAATATCTGTCTCTCCGCGAACGGCGACGACAAAATACTTTCTTCATCCTCTTCCTGCTCCTCTGGATTGCCTACTTTGCCTATGCGCTGTTTCTCCGTCCACGCGAGGATGGTCGCGGGGTGGGCGGTTCGGTCTACTGGGTGGTCGAGATGGGCGAAAAAGTCGCGCTGTTGGGGGGAGTCGTGACGGCTCTGCTAGTCTGGGGTACCGGACAATGGGAACGGGGCGTGCGTTGGCCGCGGCGCTGGCTCGCCGTCGCCAACCGCGGACTGAGGACCATGAATACCAAGATCATCGTGATCCGAGGTCCATGGTGGCAGGAACTGCTATCCTACCTCTCCTTCCTGTTCCCCTTCTCCGCCCCCTTCTTTCCATCCGCCGCTGGGGATTTCCATTACGTCGAACGCCCCGCGTCCGACAAGCGCGTCGTCGGTGGTCGGCAGCACCACCAACCGTACCACAACGTGGACAGCGAATCAGGCCTCGTCGAGGAAGACCTCAGCCCGGGGGGCGATTACATCCGGCTCCTACTCCTACCCAAGTCGTTCTCACCGGAGTTTCGCGAGAACTGGGATGACTACCGTACCGAGTATTGGGACAAGGAAAATGAGCGGCGTGCCCAGCTGCGCGCGAAGCTGCGCCAACGCGAGCGCGCCCTCGCCAAGCAGGAGGGCGGCTGGTTTTGGTGGGTTAGCATTGGCTGGAAAGCCTCCCAACGTCGCCGTCTGGCCGCCGCAACTCTCAGCGAGAAGGGCCAGCATCGCCACCATCACCCGCACCCGAGCGTCTCGAAACATGTCCTCGAACCGAAGTCCCCCACCCGCCGTAGCACCCGTTCCGATTCGCATTCCCGGACGCCTTCGAGAAGTACCACCCCAGTTGACGCGGACGACCGGCCGCCGTCGCGATCCAGTGGTCGCCCTCGCCGAGGAAGCACATCACCCGCGTCTACGGCGTCGGAGCAGGGCAACCAGCATCGCCGGAAGAAAGGGTCCAAGACGAGCTTTGGCCGGGGGTTGTCCCCCTTGACGCAGGCGCAGATCCGAGAAGGCGTGCAGCCGCCGTCTTTCTCATCGGACGACTCGTCCTTTACGCTTGCCAGCGACAAGGACAAGCCCATCAAGGATGAACCCGTAGATTAGTCGCATGTCTTCCCCATTTGACCTAGCCTATGTATCTGTGGGGCGTTGCAGTGTGTTTAATGACGCCTCTTGGGGTTATGTTATAGTGCTCTTCGTCTCTATCCGGGTATTTTGTAGAAGGGAGGGTTGGGTTTAATTAAGGCCTGCGATTGTAGATAGCGCCCTAGATTAAAGAACCAAGTCAGATATGTACACTAGGCGTTCTGTGTCTTTCTGCAGGATGCATCATGCATCACGCAGTAATACTGCAAAGCAGGTACCGACTCTAGTGCGAATCATCATATGCCCATTTGCATTGTTTGCTGAATTCACTAGACAAATCCCATAAATCAACCCTCTGGACGCCAGATAATCTAGGTGCCAAACTATATTCCATAGAGAGAACACGTCGCAAATGCCATAGGCGCCGGTCTGAACACATGTACCCTTCATCACCCGTCGATTAAATTCTATAGACAGTTTCATCATCTTCGAGGAACCTGTAACAAGCGCAGTCGTTAGCACAATATCCATCGTAAAAATGCTAATCCCAGAAGATACATACATCAACTCATTTTTATCGTTCATAGCCTTCAAGGCCTGGATCGCCTCGGCGCGCTGGAAGACATGTCCTTGGCCAAGCGCCGGAGCAGCGCGCACGGCGGTGTTCACGGCGCCAATGAGGTCCTCAACATCTGCTTCCTCCGTGCCAACAAACAGCTGCGTGCCCATAAGCGGGCCCAGCGCGCGACGGAACACGTCCAGTCGCTGAGGTTGGATGGGCTGCGACGCGCTCTGGGACTGCGAGTTGTCCGTTTGGGACTGCACTAGCTGCGATGCAGGGTGGGAAGAGGCCACCGACATCTGGGACTGGCTCTGTGTCTGCGTGCGGGTCGTCTGGCTGGATCGCAGACGCTGGCCGCGCGGGCTAGCGCCGTACAGGCCATCGCCATCTTCAGAAACATCGTCGGCGTCGGCGTCCATCTCGTCGGCGGTGGAACGTGTGGCCGTTGTGCGTGTCCGTGCGGTGCCGGTCCTTCGCCCAGACCGAGGAGTCGCACTCGAGGTTTGCGCGGGAGTGTTGTCGTCGTCCGAGTCCTCAGAGTCAGGCTCACTCATGTCGTCGGAGTCGTCGTCGAAGGTAGTCACCTTTCTCCGCTTGCGGCGCTCGTCCTCGATAACTTCCTTGAACATGGCAAAGCGGAGAATAGACTCCGCAACTTTGGCGTCCTTCTCCTCGACCCGGTTGGACAGGCGTGACTTCGCATGAGCCGTAGACAGACGGATCAGGGTTTCCAGGGTACGCGCAGTGATGGGCGACGTTCTGCGCTGGTTACCGGTGAGATCGTCGTTTCTCAGCGCAGAGTAGGTGGCGACAATGTGGTCGGCGGCTCCCTTGGTCAAGACCGGCTTGACTCTCGACTTGGCATATTGGATGTACTTCTTTATGAAGGGAATGCTCAGGATCTCGATGTCCTTCTTCCGGCCTCTGGAGTTGGTCATGCCGCCATGAAGCATGGAGTTGAATTTCTCATAGACATCCGTGGGCTGGTTCGAGTCTTGGTTATCCTCGAGGCCAACACCCAGCGTCTGGTTAAGCTGCTCCCTGACGGGCGCACCCTCCTCGGTGCCCGGCTGGCGGTAGCGATGCATGCGCAGAACGTGCTCAGAGACCATCCGGTCCTTCGAGTCTTCGATATCGTCCGTGATGACGAACAGCAAGTCGAAACGGGACAGCAGCGAATCAGGCAGAGCGATGTTCTTGTGGGGGTCTTTGTGAGGGTCGTATTGACCGTAGATCGGGTTAGCGGCTGCCAGGACACTGCAGCGAGCGTTCAAGCTCGTGTGAATACCAGCCTTCGCGATCGTCACAGTCTGCTGTTCCATGACTTCGTGGATGGCCACACGATCCACGTCACTCATCTTGTCGAATTCATCAATACACACGACACCCCGATCACCAAGGACCATGGCACCAGCCTCCAATCGACGCTCTCCTGTCTCCTTGTCGGATGTGACGGCGGCTGTCAGACCAACGCCGGAAGAGCCTCGTCCAGTAGTGGCAATTGCAAGAGGAGCTGTGTTCAGGACGAATCGCAGAAGCTGAGACTTGGCAGTCGACGGGTCACCGACCATGAGAATGTTGATATCACCACGCAGATGGGTACCGTTGTCGAGGTTCTTCTCCATACCACCAAGCAACATCAGCAAGAGAGACTTCTTCACGTAATCGTGTCCGTAGATACTGGGTGCCAGAGAGTGTGACATCAGCTCGAAGACGTTCTTCTTCTTAGAGATCTTGTTGATGTTGCGAATATCCGTGTCGGTGATGGTGGCCTGCGCAATACCTCCGCCAGACTTCGACGACAGGTGAATGATGTTGTTCGCAAGGACGATCGTGCGGAAGGTCGACGACCCCGAGCTGGCGTTACGGTTGCCGAGAGAACGATAGATGCCGACCAACTGAATTCTATCACCGGGCTTGGCTCTGTCAACGAGATCATCGTCCAAGATGACGTCCACACTCCGGGGCAGTTGACCCGCAGGGGCTCTCTCGGGCATTTCTTGGATGGAAATTGTCTGGTGGTCCATGTAGGTAGAGTAACCGTATTCGGTGATGAGCTGGAGGGAGGAGAGCGTCAGTGAGATCCATAAGCGATTCCTTCCATGTGTGCCATACAGGGTTCTTCTCGTCGTCTTCTTGCGGGTACACGTTCAAACTCGTCGCACCGCTCGCAGTCATAGTCTGATCCCGGTACTTTCGGGAGAAGAACCGATCTCTCCGTTCGCTATAGTGTACACTCTGGATCACCTTTGGGCGGACGAGTGAGCACTTTGTGACGATTCCCTCGAGGGAGATCATCCGGTTCAGGTGAGCAGAGCCCAACGTCCGAGGATTACACGAGTACTCCCCGAAGGCTCCAACGTAGGCGCAATAATAGTTCTGTCTAGTCAGATACCAAGGAAGGATACCGATTTGGGACATCGAAATTGCCTACCACATTATCGGCTGTTTCCTTCGTTGAGCGACCTCCGATTGTCGGGATGATATTCTTAAGGGCGGCATCAAAAGCTTGTGAGTAGTCGAATGGCGAAGTGAGCAGGCTGTTGTGCAGTCAGTATGGCCCGTGACTTCAAAACAAGTCAAATCTACCCATCTGCTAATTCCCGGTTATGTGCACGAATCTCGTCGATGCTGACCTATCCGCGAAGACGAGTTAGCTGAGGTTGCAGCATAAAGAGTTGCATTAGCGACGGAAGCCACATACTATCAGTCGCCGAAGACCACGGTTTAACATCAGAACAATGTCTGCTCGATAGCTGTTTTCTGGTTAGACAATTCCTCCGCGTCGCATTATCAGCTGCTGACGGACCTTCGTGCTCTCGGATCATTCTCTAGAATTGAGTCAGCTTCCAATAAGTACCCGATAGTGCAGTCATTCATCACTCACGTGGATCAAGAAATTCGGCAGCCGCACGCACTCGATCTTGAGCGGCCTCATCGCGGAGTTGACCGCCGTCCATGGTGAAAATTGGGTCTGCAGGTGGAACTCAAAAGGAAGGAAGGAGATTAACCAATTCTAAGCCGGCAGAATATTATCTTTCGGTTGTGAACGATAGGGGGATTGTGCGTACAATAGGACGCCGCAGAGGAGTAGTGACAGTCAGGATCCCTAGAGGAAGAGTGGGATGGACGATGCGCGGTGGAGGATCTTTCTTGACGGAGGGAAACGCGCCCTCCCGATCGGGCAAAATTAGAACGCGTGAGTTGGGCAAGACGCGTCTACGCGGGCTTGATGATTCAGCGTCCTTGGTCACATGATGAGAGTGTGCTTTATGGAGTACCGTGGATTCTTGACGGAACCAACTTAAACAGATATCTACGCATCCGAGAATTATAGATAGCATATGAGAATATTCTTACACTCTATACTAGTATAATACACCAGAGACTTCTGTCTATATACATATATCAACGAATTAGCATCTCCACCAGAGGTCTTACGAGCGACCCTCCTCTGGAGAATCGGCTGGTTTGGCCTCTTTGGACGTCTGGACTTCCGGAGATTGCTCATCCACAGACTCGGGGGTCGCTTCTTCAATGCCTATTCTCGGTCCTTCACTGGTGATCAGAACGTCTGGTTCATAGTCCACATCCGGATCTTCCCGGTGTTCACTATCCAGCACTTCATCGTCAGCCTCGGGCGAATTGCGTCGACTCTCTAGCAGAGATTCAACTTCAATGTCGTATTCATCTTGAGGATCGAGCGTCTTTTGCGGAGTCTCGGGGACGACACCAACCGGTAGGCCAGCGTTGATGTCCGTGCCGCGGGTACCAGCCGCATGGTGAGCAGACATGGCGCTGTTGGGTTGTTCTTGCTCGTGGGTAGGCAGACGCTCCTCTCTTAGCCCACGAGGTTGACCGCCAACTCCAAGAATGCCTCCTGTCCACACATAGTGTTCCAATCGATCCACCTCTTGCTTCTTGTCACCCTGCTCTTGCCGACGGCGGAGGAGTACGCCCTGGAACTTCTCGCGCAGGTAAGGCATATCGGCAACAGCATCGATCGTCCTCGGCGCAACCCGATAGAGGGATTTGACCTCGGCACCTCCATCAATGATGCTTCGCTCCCGGAAACCAAGCAAAGCAGACGCTAAGTACACCATGGAGACGTACGTAGGTTGCATAAAGTCAGGCTGGATCTTGCTCCAGTATCGCCGGCCTTCTTTCCCCAAAATATCAGGATGCTTGCCGCGTCTGGGATGCTCAATCACATCTATGGTTGAAGGAACCCCAGGAGGTTTCAGTCCATATCCCCGGCGAAGGTTATTCCACCCAGGGAAATTGGGCATAAACTTTTCTTCGAAAATGCTAAATGCTTGCACTTGGTCGGAGTGCTTGTCGGAAGAGGCCAGCATCTGCACAAAAGTAGACCAGTTATACGTTGTCAAAACGAATCCCGCCCGCTGTACCTCTGCCACAACCTGGTGTATCTTCGAGGGTTCGTTCCGATAGGCTAAAGACCGCATATACAGGGAGAGTGGGCGAGAAAGCATAAACCGGCACGCTGGCAGGATTGACGACTTCTTCCTCGGTCTAGATGGCTTCAAAACACCCGAACTCAAAATATCATCTTGTTCCTGTACTGATATAGGTCGAGAAGGTCGAGGTGGGTCGGCGGTATTTGTGGAAGGCAATTGGCTTTCAAGACAACCATCTATTGAAGGAGGGCGTGCGATTTCTTTGGCACGCGGGAAGGCCATTTTCCAACATTCTTCGACTTCCTTGTAATGCTCCGCCTTCAAATAGGCCAGCATCAAAGCAGAGAGGAGGCGAAGAGGTGCTATATCATACACATTCTCCACAGACGAAGGACTCCGTGCGCGTATGTACTGATCGAACAGCTGACGAGCCCTGTCAAAGGCACCTCTCCTTCCATAGGCGGTAATCATATACTCATAATACATGGCAGGAAAGGCTTTGCCGACGGGCTGTTTACCGGCACCCGGTAGTGGTTGCTTCGTAGCCAACTTGGTCATATCAAAGTCGGCAATGGCTTCAGAGAGGAATTTCTCGGCATTCTCAAGTCGAATATTGGCACTATTCGTCGCTCGTCCGCCATCCTTCAGTGTCTGCAAATCCCGTTGCAGTTGGCTTTTGAGAGTGAGGAGATTTGAACTGAAACCGGGTCTCTCGAAGCGTTCTTTAATCTCACGGAAAATGATGTGTACCATATCACGGTTGCGATCCTTCACGTATCCATACAGAATTATAGCATAATGGAATTCCGTGGCATAGATCCGATGGCTCCGATGGAGTGTCCGGAGGATGCGGCGAGCTGAATCAGTTTGCCCTATAAGTACCAAGCTGAGCATAAGTGCAGCGTACGTCATATCATCAGGCTGCAGACCCGCGGCATCCATGCGCGAGCGGATCCTGGAGATGGATTCAAGATCGATCCTGAATGCATAATTCCAGAGAAGTATGTTCCACATTCTCACGCGCGAGCCCTTGATATCCATACCGAGACATGTCTCCGCAACGCTCTCGGCCATATCCAGACGTTGGTTGTTACAGTAGGCCTCCACAATCGTGTCAAGCATAGGAGATGCAATCTGCACCTGGCGTTTCTTAGCGTGCGCGAGAATTTGACGAACGGTATCAACATCGCCCCTATTAGCACACTGTCCCATTAGGATACCAAAGGAGTAGGCATTGGGCTCAACACCACTCTCAAGCATCTTCTTGAAAGTTTTGAAAAGGCCATTCAAATCATCAGCATTAGCATGCGCAGTGAGCAGAATATTCCAGCAAACTGTGTTTGGCCATAGACCAAATTCACTCGAAATCCTCTCGAATTGGCGTATGGTATCTTGCACATTTCCCAGCCTCGCATGGACGTACAGTAATGGAGTCACTAGTCTGCGGCTTGACGGTTTTCCATGGTCGGACACAAATTTTTCGAATACTTGATTGACATTCGCGACATCTCCGGTTCTAGAGAACGCGATAAGAGCGTGTTTGTAGGCATCCACAGACGGTTTGTCGTAGAAGCGAGCGAGTTCGTCCAGTATATACCGGATTCCGGGCGTGATTTGGAATGAGGTAAGCCTTCGAATCAGCTGTCCCAAAAGCTTTGCAGGTGGTACCTCTCCGTCCATCTGCCAACGGAAGTTGCGATATACGACCAGGGAGCGAGCAAACGTAGTTCGCTCTTCCGACGATTGAAGTGCTCTGATGAGGGAGAAATAATGCTCGGGAGTCAGCACGGATAGTGCATTATATTCCCGAAGTATGAGCAAGAGAGTCTCAGTCGACGTGTCTTCGATGATTTCCAAAGTAGCGAAGACATGCTCCAGTAGATATCGAGCGAGATCACGGGCTGGAGAGTCGGTACGCTGTTCCAGGAGGAATGCAGCCAAAGAAAGCAAAACCTTGGACGCCGTGGAAGGATCCAGGTGAGAAGCGACAAAATTTCGAAGATCGTCCTCCGTTAACATCGGCCTAATGTTCCACAACGCCTCCGTAGATTCCCACTGGCAAGAGTTCACAAAATGGGCAATGGCGAAGGCCCAGCATGGGGCCCCCATGCCTTGAGGAACGGCAACCTGGCACACCCCAATCATATCCAGCTCCTTTCCCACAGCCAGATACGACTTGGCGATGTTCAAGTAATCGTCCGCAGACCGAGAACGGGGTGCAATTTCATCGAAGAGCCTTTTTGCGTGTCTGTGATCGGTCACATGTCGCGAATTCGACAGGCGAGAGAGAAGTGCTGAATTCACATCCGGGGGGTAGCCCGCCATTAAGTAGAGCTCCCAGGCCTTGTCATATTTTCCGGAACCGCCATCCGCTAAAAGAGCCAGAAGTCTACCTTTAGCGTGCCTTCGATCACTCTCCTTGTTAGGAATGTCGGGTAGGGGCCTATCCGCGCCAGTGGACCGAAGATGAGCAGCCTCGGATGCGTAAGACCTGGTCAGGCAGGGAGCGACCCTCCGCCGTCGCCGCGGAACAAGTCTCCTCGAAGAACGGACCAAGCATGACGAGACAAACTCTTGCGTATGAGGAGGGTATAGAAACTCGAGAATCGGCGTCTTGGGATCATCCGGCGCTTTCTCGGAGGTCGAAGTCCCGCTAACAGGCACGGAAGCACGGGTGGTGTGTAGCGGAGTGAAACGTTGAGAAGCGTCCAGACACGTGCCATTCGATTGTGCAATATTAGAATAGAACGATCGTGGACTTCGAATAGCGCCGTTGGGATCCCGGAAGAAACGCCGTCCTGCGTTCTCGAGGCATCCGGCAGCCCGTTCCAGCATTACCCTCAATGATTGCGGTGTCGAACCCTGATATCACCGGAATAGAACAAGAACGCGTGGCATATCGGGTCCGAAAGACCTATTCGGGAGGTGTAAGAGTCAGTAGTGGAAGGGTTCCGCGGAGAGGGTGATACATACGGATGTGAAAGGATCTTGCACGAAGCTTCGCAACCGCTACTTGGTAGTCATCCACATATACAGAAAAAGAGAAAACGAGCTGACGCCTTCAACTGACAAACAGCGCCGTACAGAAATTCGACTCTGGTGGGAGTAGAAATGAACGCGGGGGGAGATGTTGACACGGAAGGAAATTTTGTGAGGTCAATGGGAAGAAGCAACAAGCTTGGCCGGATTCCCGCGAGGTGCAGCCGGCGATTTGTTTGGCCGAAAACTGACCACCTTCCCACTCCACCACCGCCCTCGTCCATCCCGCCGCACTCATTCCGTCTTCGCCAGGCTTGTCGAGCGGACCAACATAATGGAAATCACCGACTATGTATTCAAACAGCGAGAGGATGTTCTCCTTACTGGAGACTACAACGCATACCGAGCCCACCTAACTCGCAAGTTGCACAAACTCCGCAAAAAGCTGGGACAGACTACTCCCAAAGGCCGCAAATACACGGCGAAGCCCCCCATCAGTGCCGAAAATGTCAGCAACAATGTCGCGTATGTGCTCTTTTTCTCTTATGTTTGCCTTACTACGGGATTTGGCAACCGTCTAACGACAGTCCCCCTCTAGATTCGTCTATACCCTCATCCTGAGCTCGGAGCGGGCTTGGGCGCAAGCCATGCACATGAAATCGGCTCATTCCGCGGATCCATCTGCGAAAGGCATCGTCGGGGCCACTAGGAGTCACATTATCTCCCGGCTCAACAGGGCATCCGGCTACGCGAACCAATTGGTTCTTCTCCTGCAGGATCAAACGACCGGGGCCACTCCCACCGATCTTCTGGAAGCCCGCGCGTACCATGCCTCGCTCAAGGGGGCGCTTTGTTTGGAGAAGCGGAATTGGGAAGAATGCGTCCAGAACAACTCGACTGCGAGGGTGATCTATGCAGCGTTGGGACAGAAGGATAAGAAAGATGCGTTCCGTGATCTTCTCTCGGGAACAGTCGACCCCAGTCTGAGATACGCAGCATACCAGATGAAACTCCCCCGCTCGAGACCTCTTCCCTCCTTAGCGATCAGCTATTTTACTTCCGACTCGGAAGTCAGGTCGGAAGTGGAAAAGGTGGATCCCAGTTGCTTGCAAGAAGATGCCGCGGGAACAAGGAGAACCGCTGATGGAGAAGTGCAAAAGTTGCCTGAGACCATCACTTGGAGATCCAGAACTGTCCCCCTGGAAGATGCTGCGATCTCCCAAGCTCTGGCATCTGCTGCAGCTGCTGAATCTCGTCTCTCATCATGGCTCGCTGAACCCTCTGGGAAATCGGCTTCGTCGAAGGACAAGGCTGCTGCATATGACAATGTCATAATTGCTAGTCAGGACGCCGTCGATGCCACAAAGACGGCCATTGACGACCTTGCCAGTGAAGGTGTTGATCCTGGAGATAGAAGGATGCAGGGTCTGCAGATTACCCGGACTGCGGTCAACTATGCTTTGGTTGGATGGCGAATTGGCCGTAACCGGGTGCTGTGTGGTGACAGTGACGGTGTGTCCTTCGAAGCCGACCAAAAGACGCAGAAAGCGGGCAAGGCGTCCGCCAAGCGTGAGGAAGCAACCGGCAAGAAGCTTGCACGGTTGCGTGAGCGAGTTGTGTTGTATGACTCCACCTTGCAGAGTATTGAGTTTATTCTAGAGCTTCCCGGTGTGGCTGCGGACTCAGACTTCGTTCGTGAGCTCGAAGCTAAGCGGTCATATTTCCGCGCACTACGGTATAGTGTCCATTGCAGTGGTAATGACCTAGAGGCTCTCACTAACCCGCGGACAGATGCCTTACTATTGGGAGATCCCATGGAATCCAGGGAAAGTCTAAGAACGCTCTTGCGTTGTTTGCTCAGGCTTTGGCGCTCACTTCGCACTGCGTCGGTACGACTTCATCTACGACGGATGTGGAAGGGCCTCCCCGGTTGGATCTGTCCGCCAACCAAGTGCAGGAGTTGGAATCCACACTGCGTTCCGTGGTGGCCCAGTACCGCGGCATTGTTACTTTGGAAGAACTCACTGCTGCGCAGCAGTCGGGATCAACTAACCAGCGACCGATGGTGGAGAGGCTGCATGAATACGCAGGGGATCACTTGGATCTGACCAACCTCGTGCCCTACCCTCCTCAGATGCAGCCGGTCCCCGTGAAGCCCCTGTTCCTGGACGTGGCGTGGAACTATATCGACTATCCTCGGGCGGCGGCGAGTGGTAGTGGACCAAGTCAAGCCTCGACCCCAGCTGCTGAGGAAGAACCGAAGAGCACCCGGCGGGGCTGGTTTGGATTTGGACGCTGAGGTGTTGAGACGAGCCATGCAAGCAAGGGGTTGACAAAAGTGTGGAATGTGTACGTAGACAGTCTTAGCGGCATCAGTCGTTCGGTTTTGCGGATATGAACGACGAACGTTGATGTACGAAGTACCAATGAGTGTGTAGGCATTGAGGATGACTGCTTAAGTAACCTGGGGCTGCCGACCAATCGGGAAGGGGACATCCGGATCACCTTTCGTTGATGTCTTTGGGGGAGTTCTACCTATAGGTCACGGGTAATTTGAAAGTGTCCATGCGCCTGGAATTAAACTACCCAGTATTCTGTATGGCCAAGCAGACAAGAACAAAATACAGTCCATGGGCATAGCTACCGCAGACTAATGTTGTGAGAGACTATCTACCGTCCACCGTCCTATTCCGGCAGATGACTCGTCAGGTCCATCCATCGCCGGCATGGTCGAGGACACAGGGCTGTCAAGGGATGAATGCCAATCTTAAGGTTGATGCGTCTGTTTCTCTGTATAGGCGGAAGAGGGCGTTTCCGTACCGATATTAGTCAGCACGGAAAAGGGGGGAAAATTCAGCAACGACGAGCGTCGTGATTGGCTGGCTGGGTAACGAGGGCTTGTCGGGAGTATAAAAGATACCCAGAAGACCGTTGACAGGATACAATCAGAATCACAGAAAAGGGAAAGGTAACAAGATAGAAATATGAACTGTAATTATATGTACAATAACAGCAGTCATAGTTAAATGAGATCCAAGATTGCACCAGGCGGACTGGGGATCTCCGACGTAACACCTTCCGTCTTCTCCGTTTCCCTTATATTCACCCCATTTTTTTCCCTCCTGGTCGCTTTTCTTGGCCCGTCGCGTCTCCTGGAGTTCCGCTTCTTCTCCCTCTCTCTCTCTCCTCTTCGTCTCTTCTCCTCTTCCTCCTCCCCTCTCCCGTCCATTCCCTCCTTTTGTCCTTCTTTTTCTCTCTCTTCCCCATTGGTGTAACTCCTCCTCACCATGGCCAGCGTCAACGGGAGTTTTGTCTCCCCCTCCGCCGACGCTACCGTCGTCCCCCAACTGTTCGCTCCGTCCGGTCTTATCGCCTCCGTTCTTGACGGTTTCACCATCTGGAAGGGCCTCCTGACTCTTTTCCTTGCTGCCGTAATCTATGACCAGCGTAAGTCGCTTTGTCGCTTCGTCAATCGCCTTCCCGAGGGGTTTCCCGCTCCAGATGGCTCATAACATCCCCATGCATACAGTTCGTTATTTCTGGCTGAAGGGCTCGATCGTTGGTCCAGCATGGAAACTCCCCTTCATGGGTCCCTTCCTGCAATCCGTCAATCCCAAATTCCACGAGTACAAGGCCAAATGGGACAGTGGAGAGCTGAGCTGCGTGTCTGTGTTCCACAAGTAAGTCCTGCCCCTGAGCCTCCTGGCGCAATCGCAAACACCAAAAAAAAAAAATTTGAAAACCAAGGAGGGTAAAGGCAAGGAGATGAACATTTGGCTCACCGTCTCACTCGGGCAGGTTCGTTGTGATCGCGTCCACTCGTGACATGTCCCGGAAGATTTTCAACTCCCCCGCCTATGTCAAGCCCTGCGTGGTCGACGCTGCGCACAAGCTCCTGGGCGCCGATAACTGGGTCTTTTTGGATGGCCGTGAACATGTCGAGTTCCGTAAGGGTCTGAACGGCCTCTTCACTCGCCAGGCCCTGTCGTGCTACCTTCCCCGGATGGAGGAAGTCTACAACGACTATTACGCGCGCTTCCTTAAGAAGTCCAAGGATGCCAACTACAAGCCCGTTCCCTGGATGCCCGAATTCCGTGAGCTCATGTGCGCCGTGTCCTGCCGTACCTTCGTCGGTCACTACATCACCGACGAGGCCGTCCAGAAGATCGCCGACGACTACTACCTGATCACTGCCGCTCTCGAGCTGGTCAACTTCCCCATCATCCTGCCTTACACCAAGACTTGGTACGGAAAGAAGGCCGCCGATATGGTTCTCGAAGAGTTCTCTAAGTGCGCCGCGAAGAGCAAGGCTCGCATGGCTGCCGGTGGAGACATCTCCTGTATCATGGACGCTTGGGTCAAGCAACAGCTGGATTCTGCCCGCTACCGCGAGAAGATTGCCAAGGGTATCCCCGTGGATGACAGTGAGAAGCCCACCCAGGTTCTCCGCGAATTCACCGACTACGAAGTTGCCCAGACCATTTTCACCTTCCTGTTCGCCTCCCAGGATGCCACCAGTGCCGCTTGCACTTGGCTGTTCCAGCTCATGGCCGATCGCCCCGAGGTTCTCGACAAGGTCCGCGAGGAGAACCTGCGCCTTCGGAATGGCGATGTCAACGCCCCCCTGACGATGGACCTCCTCGAAAGCATGACCTACACTCGTGCTGTGGTCAAGGAGACCCTGCGTTATCGCCCTCCCGTCATCATGGTCCCCTACCTCGTGAAAAAGGACTTCCCTATCAGCGACAAGGTGACCGTGTCCAAGGGCTGCATGATTATTCCGTCCGTTTGGCCCGCCACTCATGACGATGAGGCTTACCCCAATGCCGACTCTTTCGACCCTGACCGCTGGGTTACCGGTACCGCCGAGCAGCAGTCCAAGAACTGGCTGGTCTTCGGCACTGGCCCCCACTACTGCCTCGGTCAGAACTACGCCACCTTGAATCTGATGGCTATGATCGGCAAGGCCAGTATGGAGATGAACTGGGAGCACACCCCCACTCCCCAGTCCGAGGACATCAAGGTGTTTGCTACGATCTTCCCTCAGGTAAGAGATCTCTATCGCAGTACGTTTCAACCCTGGCTAATTCAGATTAGGACGACTGCCTCCTTACTTTCCGTCCCCGTCCATAATTTTCTTCGCACCATTTACTTCGAGTAGGGCTTAGACTCGGCCTACCTGCTCTGTGACTGATCAATATTGAGGAGTGCCTGAGTAACTCCGTCGAGGCCTGCCTCATGATCCTCCAGCGTTCTATCCTGGAGATAGAATGACCGAAACCTCGTTTCTTTCTGCATCTGTACAGAGCTGTACTATTCCACTCAGGCGGTCTTCCCGGTGGCCTTTTACTTTTTCTTTTCTTTTTCCGGTTATATCTCGGCGGATACATTTGGACGGTTTGCTTCCTGCGAATGGAGAGGATTATCCAGAACGAAGTGGTTCTGAAGTATATGATGTTGAACGATCCATCTGGACTTGTGGCTTCAGCGTCTGCGGAAGCCTTCCAGCGACATGCCATTTTTAGTATGCTACTTAGATTAATAGTAATTGCGACTGTTGCCGTTCATTCTTTACGGGCGAGCGTGGAGACTACCTAGGTATATGCCCGTAGGAAGAACCGAGTTTGCCCACACACGACCACTCCCGTACATCAAACATTTATCAAACAGAGCATTTCAGACGAAACCAACTTGCGGAATACAGATCGATCAATCTGCACATCTAGTAGGACAGTCAGACAATGTTAGGGCTAGGGATGATCGGGGAAGGCGGTGACCCGGCAAATATACAATCGCCGAATTGACATCACCCGAGCTCTAGCTCTCAACGTCAATTAATCCATCCGCCGTCCACCAGTGTACATCTATCCACTCAGCCTCACCGCCGACTGCATAAAATAGCCGTCTATCTCCATCCCAAGGATCAGTACATATCCACACGGCCATAAAAAGAAATAACATCCAACACCTCCGACGAACCTGAACTAGCACAACCAAGCCATGACTTCGCCCATATCCCTACGCCGTCCCCTGACGGGCCTCTTCTCTCGCGCAGCTAAACAGCCCGCCTTTACAGCCAGCGCCATTCGCCCGCGCCAAATCACATCCCTTGTTCAACAACCACCCCGTGCTGTCCCCGGGACCGCCATCTCGACTAGCCACCCCCGCCCGCTCAAGCCGGTATCCCTCCAGACGATCCGCCGGCGGAGCAATAACAGCGGAGAGCTAGAGCTGAGACGATGGGGTTTTGAAGATGTGCGAACACCCCCAGAGACAAGGGGGAACATGACCTGATGCTAATAACCACAATGCAGATCACCGCGGCCCTCCCATCCGACTCCGGCTCGGCGTCGCCCTCCCACTCGCCCAACCTCATCCTCGTCGATGTCCGCGAGCCCGCCGAGTTAACCGCCACCGGCATTATCCCGTCCGCCGTGTCTGTGCCTCTCGCATCGCAGCCTGATGCGCTGTTCCTGACCCCGGACGAGTTCGAAACGCGCTTCGGCTACCCCAAGCCCGGGGTCGAGGGCCAGACTGGCGACGTTGTATTTTATTGTAAGGCTGGGGTGCGGGCGCGCGCCGCCGCGCAGTTGGCTGTCCAGGCTGGGTATGAGCCGGAGAGAGTGGGAGTCTATGAGGGAAGTTGGTTGGATTGGGCGGATCGCGGTGGGCGGGTTGAGAAGTGGGAAGGTCCGGATTATGAGTAGGATGTTTTGTTTTGATATTGTACTGGGCTAGGTGGGCTTGGGATTGAGATTGTATATATGTCACTGGTTTAGACGGCCGTAAACATCTTGGTCGTCCCCGCTTCAGTGAGGGTAGTCGGGAGCCTAGGTAGAGTGAGAACTACACTTGATGACTTCTCTTGAAATTACTAAATTCGAGATGAAGCAACTGGGCACTGACACGACTCTGCGTATCCCTGGGAAGAGAAGTTTGAAGTGGGGTCTCAGCAATAGATGTTAAATATAGATGACCAGACGATGCGCAGTATACTGTCTGCTTTGGAATATACGTCCCTTTCAAATATCACTCATCATCTTCTCGCTTCCATTCTTCTGGGGTAATTGTTACTTGGGGTCTGCACTTCCAGTTTCCTTCTTTACTGTAAATTTAACGAGCAGAAAGAGTTCCCTCCAAGATAAATAGACGGGAGAAATCGTGAGCGTTGTATGAGGTTGCTATGTTCCAAGTCGTCAAATATCAGACATGTGATGTTGACTCTTCCATAATGAATGTCTACAATACTTTTCGAGTCTCTACACTATGTAGGTGGGCTTTCAATTATCAGAAATGGTGGTACTGGCAGCTTGGAACATATTTTGACGAACAAGGTATGATCTTCAGATTCCGGCTCTAGCGCAGCTAGCGTACATGACAGTTCAACATCCGAGACTTTTCCGAGCCGTCAAGCCTGTCATGTTGGCTAGTTCGCTTGGATGTCTAAATGCTCTTTCAAGAAGAAAACTACATGCGGGGAACTGTTCCCCTCACGAGGGGTAGAACATTATCGGGGACGAATTACGCACGAACATATTCCAGAGCCCTCGATGGAGGCTATCCATGGAAAAGCCCCAGGTGGAACCTCCTATGCTTATTTCTTTATCTGGATTTCGGTTTGGTTTTGATGACTGATTGAAGTTCAGTGGATGCAATTGCTGGGCCAATTATGCGAAATAGTTGCGAAAATTTGCAACTTACCATGGGCGAAGAGAACGTTGATCCAACAGGACCGAGCAAAGCGATCAGAGATGTCCTATGAAAATTGCTGACGCCGAACTAGTTCCTGAGATGCACCCACGATGCACCCATCCAGGCTCGGGCGTCCACGGACGAGACCCTCATCGAAGACATCTACTCGGGAATCTTGAATGGGTTTGACTCACCGCATGGATACTGCCAGATCATTGGCAACGTAATACGCCTTATCTTGGCATTAAAAAATGGAAGTAAAAAATGTGGAGATAACTCGGCAAAGACTCGGTGAGGCATCAGAGCCTGAGTATAGGCTTAGGGTAACATCATAATATAAATCACCTGCTTCCCCGGTGAACAATCAATGCCTAGAAGTTGATACGGGCTATTTCACAGAGCAACCTCTACCCTGCTGCTTCGCACCCTCTCGTTCAAAATGAGCCGGGTGTCGTCCATCCACTCCCCTAGTGTCAAGGGCAGTGTCGCTACCACATCTATCAGTTCACAACGGTCGTCTGCCATTTCTCGCATTGCGGCGCACTTGCAACATGTCAAAAAGCGTTGGGGACCTCTTATGGCGGCCAAGCAACACTGGGAAGATGAGTATAATTTTCCAGCCGGTCCGTATGCGGGTCAGAAACGATAGAACCCAACTGATAAGGTACGTTTGTATTGTCAAGGTTTTCTTGAGAAACTAGCTGACTGACAATCTGGTTGTCCGTGCAGAAATAATGAGCTACCCGATTCTAATTACGCTTCGACAAGGTTCATTCTGGAGCATCAAGGGAACTACTTTTCAGGCGCGAATACCTAAGATGGAAGATAGCGTTTGATTTGGAAAGGCGTGTTAATATAATAATATAGGTCTTAGTTTACACTCAATCTCGAAAGTATAAATAGAGCTCGCAGGGAACCGAAAATTGCTTAAGGTGAATGTAGCTATCCGTATGACTGGAGTGAGCCTTTAATGCCCATTTTGACAGCAACGAAGGCCCTCATAGTTTCTTCGTGCACATCCCGTACGACTTCAGATTTTTTTTTTTTGGGCACCTTGCCCCTTGCCCCGTTTTTGGCACACGGGGTTTTCTCCTACGTTTAATTTTATGCAGTGTTCCTTCTTTGGTAGTTCCTGTTTTCCGCTCTTTTAGATGTGTCTGAGATATAAGCCACACAGAATACCATAACTGGTCAACTTATATATATACATTAGTAATGGACTAACAAACTGCTACGCTACCTAGCTTTAGGAAGTTCGATGTCAACAGTCCATGATGGGTGTACAGGATGGTCTATGGTCCCCTCCATAGCTGCATTGAGAAACAAAGTCTGAGTACCCTGTTGCAGTGGAACAGGATCACCGGAGCAGTGGCTTGTCTGATAAGTCCTCTTCGCACCCGGACAAACGCCTGAGAGTTTCTCAATAAGGACAGATTTCCCATTATCGATATCGGCCAAATGTGAGGGGGATTCACAGATTTTCCTTCGCCATGCTACTATCTTAGCTCCCCAGCCTTCATGGATATGGCCGAAGCAATGCATCAGGGGCCTCGCCCGCGAGACAGCGGCAAAAAGGTCCGAACAACCAGCCCTGCTTCCTGAATCTGTAATATCCATTATGCCCTTAGGGGGCCCATGCGTCATCACCACATCGACGTCGTGGATATCGAATCGATGGCCTTGATCTGGGTGGTATTGAAACCCCCAGTCTCCAAGGGATGGAGTGTATGGACTGGCGTATATTGTCAACAACGCACCATTTTGCAGGGTGAACATGTGAGTCCCTTCATCCAACAGGATGATTCCGGTCTTTATATTTTCCTTCGGGAAAAGCTTTCTGGCGTCGCCATAGTCGCCGTACACGGTATTCACTAAGACACGATCAGCGCCCTCCGACAGGCCAGCCTTTGTGACCATTTCCTGGAAAGTCAGTGTGTCGAGGGTGAAGTCATGATTCCCGGCTATAAGCAGTTTGAGAGGGGCGTTGATACTCTCGAGCATTTTCAGGGAGGCTCGGAACTCGTGAAGCTTGGATTCAGTAGTAAGATCGCCGCAGTGAAGCACAACATCTGCGTATTGGTTCGTAAGGTACTCGCTAGGGTCGAGACCGTGTGTGTCTGAGAGGATGAGGAATCTGGTTTTGATCACTGACGCTTTGTCCATTGACATGGGATGAATGCAACGCTTTGCGCGAAGATGAAAGTAATAGATGAGGTACAGGGAAGTATGGAGATGTATGTGTAGAAGGCGGCATTTATAGTGCAATCACATGTTTCATGTCGTGATGACCATAGCCTGATGATATAATCCAGTAAGAAGATGATCAAACTGACGTCGGCAGAACATCGTTAAGGGTAGGTATTGAGTCATCCGCGGAATCGGATCTTGCAGAGCTAGTCGGGGGCATGACTTAAATTGCAAACCCTACCTCCACACGCCACAAGTTAGGATGCGATAAGGCTGATTCATATGTACAATCCACAAGCTTGAGTTTCATAACCTAGTACTATCAGATCTTCTCCTCAAAATTTCCTTTTAGTAAAATACTCCGGAGTATAGTAAATGTGATAATATCACTCTTAGCTATTGCGGTGGATTCACATTAGGGTCTGGATATTAGTAGCTAGGTTAGGGAAAGACCTCTCACACAGCGCTATGCACCCGGCGAATGTCTTCCTCTATAGCTCAACAGCTTTTCCATGGCCTACCCAGGTCCCGATCATTTTCCTCGTGCGATTCCTGGTTCACCCCGTAAGTAAAGGAAGCGTTGCGACCTATCTCTGAATGACAACGTGATGTAGATAAATTAATACTTGTATGACTTGAGTTGTTCTGTCTTGTTTTTCAACATAATTTTCATTCTATTACTATGTCTTTGAAGTTTGATCCTGATATCTCTGCATTTCGGCCCATCTTGTTCTCGCCTAACACCCCAGCTAACGGAAACTACCAAACCTAATAAGAACTCCTCAGACCTTCTTTGGTTTGTCCGCGGTGGCTTCCCTCGTTGTAATGGAGGAAAAGGCCCTCCTCAATGTATCCATTGTATGGCGCCGCTGCAAGGAGTCCTTTGCCTGACGAAGAACTAGCTGCTCCTTCTTCAATTCGTCCCATGAGAGACCAAAGGCCCGTAGAAAAATTGGAGCCAGATCATGAGATGCGCACAGCTCTTCTGCTTGGCCACGCTCAGACTTCTTTCGCATCAAGTTGTCCAAGTGGTCGCTCAAGGTTGAAGGCGAGTGGGGAAGGGTCCTTCATCCTTTCCGCCTGTACTTATTTCTTGGGGCAAACGATTTGGCCTTTAACCCCTTCCACGTTTCGCCATCCAGATGAAGCCCTTTTGTGCCAACCAGGCGAAGAAATTCCTTATCCTTTTCAAGTTGTTTAAGATCGATGTTGAGTGTTCGGGCGAGTATAGGAGAAAGATCGTGCGCCGCGCAGATGCGATAGTCACCACTCTCCACACGCTTCTTGGTTCGCCTTTCTAGTCGTGTGGAAAGCTCATCTGCAACGATCTCCGATAGTGTCTTTGACCCTTTTGTAGCGTTCTTGATTTCCTCCTTGGTTTCCTCCGCCTCTGACCCGGTGAAATATGGCGGTTCAATATAGGAGATATCGGCAATGGTATCCAGGCGCTTCCTACAATCCTCGCGTTTGGTGAAATTTTGAAGGTCAAAGAGTAAAACGTGGAGTCTGTATAGGAGATTGTCGGAACTCCCTGTGAGAGATAATAAAGAGTATTTAGGTTCACGGGCATCCAAAAGTGGAGACGACATGATGATGCAAACACAGGAGAAGAGGTTGCTTCGCATATGAAAGGATTCGGCAGAGGTTGCGATGGGTTCGAAAAGGATGGGAGACTTAAATGATGGAAATTAGGATGGAGACGGCGGTCACTAAGTGAAGTGTGAATATAATTTTCCCGTCCCATTGTTGAAGGCACCAACTATGGCATCATCATTCAATCACCCCCCCTCATAAGTCAGTCAGAGCAAGTCGCTATTCCGTATTAATAATGTCACAACGACGAGGTTAGGGATCATTCTGGTGTTATGTACGGATCACAGTAGTTTTCTAAGAAGGTTATTTGATGCTTGGAGGAATAGTTATCTAACTAGTTATAACTAACGTAATCAACCACCGAACCGCGGATACCACCGAACCGCGGATTTTCAACCAGAATCTCTTCTCTTCGTTCAACGCGTCTTTTTCTCGCCACCATAATCTAGTATGCCTCTTTCTAAAGAATCAAGGATTCAGATGGCTATTTCGGCCTACCAGGGAGGTCAAATTAAGTCAATATTACGCGCTGCGCAGGTCTTTACAGTCCCTGAAAATACTCTACGCGATCGGCTTAATGGCTCAAAATCACGATCGGAAAGACGCGCTAATGGCCATAAACTTACTGAATTCGAAGAAGAATTACTACTTAAGCGATTATTAGACGCAGATGTACGAGGATTTCCTATTCGA